>NC_137673.1:11284380-11469380 GCF_963422515.1 Blennius ocellaris | reverse complement strand
AACAGTTACCATGGCAACACAGCAATAACTACTTTCTGACATCACTGTGATGTCATCAGTCTCAGTCTTTGGAATTCTGCTGGTCATAGAGTAGACTCTATGACCAGAAGAATTTCAAATGTTGAAGTCTTCAACTGAGATAAAATGCTGCAGTGAGTCCTGACAGGAACCAGCAGGAAAACAAAAACTCAGCTGGGAGTCGAACCCCCAACCTCCAACATCAGAGTTGAGGACACAAACCAATAATGTGTCGACGCCCTTGTAACCCACATTTCTACACATTGTTATGATGGCGCCACTCTGTTTCATCTTGTGGATAAAACTTTGGGTCTGAATTCCAGTTTTCTCGATTGCTAAAACACCAAACCTGGTTCCTGCAGCACAAAAGCCCAAACCTTCTCGTCATTCCCAGAAGCACACACACATTTCCCAGAACCAAAAACACAATTCACCAGCTCATTGTTCATGAGATCGACATCCAACTTGATGCAACTACCTTCTACCTTCACTTCTGAGTGACACGAAGCAGACACTAATGTAGCTCCTCCTTATGGAACCGTACCGATGTGCTAGCTACCACTACAGAGGGTGACGGTTGGTACGGTACTTTTGGTACACTGCACAACTTTAATGAGTGAAAACACATGAAAACCTGGACTGGATCATAACGTAGCAGCACATAGTGCAGGGTAGAAATGAGACACTTTGAGTATGAAGGAGTTGGTGACACAGTGAAGCTCCCAGGGAGCTGATGGGGTCAAAGGTCATGGTCTGGACCCACAGTGGTGACCACTCACCTGGGAGACTCATAATTGAGAGCTTCAGGTGCCAATTTCTTTCTGAAAGTAAAGCCCAACGTGGGGCTCGAACCCACAACCCTGAGATTAAGAGTCTCATGTTCTACCGACTGAGCTAGCCAGGCAACTTGTTCTGTCCTCATGGAAGGTTCCCTGTAAAACCCTACACAGAAGACGACCACTGTTGACTGAGACTTGTTCACATTGTAAAAACTCCATTGTTGTCAGTGTGTCTGCTGCTGTTGTGTAAAAGTAAGACTTTTCTTGAACAGACAAGTTGTTGTCACTTGGAACGTTGTTGTGTAAATGGGATCTAAGACTAAGGTCAGAACCGACCCGTTAACATGTGACTGTCAGTCATTGAAATATCCATCAGTGTGTTATAGAAGGTCTTCAAGTTTCAATAAGCAATACAGACACACTTTTAACTGTTGTGTTACAAAACATGAATTTTATTTTATTCTCAATGTCAAAAACATGAGCAAGGCTTTTTCACAAAACATGTGAAAACAAGCATGCTGATCCTCTGAAACACACACTCACACACACACACACACACACACACACACACACACACACACACACACACACACACACACACACACACACACACACACACACACACACACACACACACACACACTCACACACACACACACACACACACACACACACACACACACACACACACACACACACACACACACACACACACACACACATATCAGGATTCACTCTGATAGGATCAAAGGAGATCAGCGTCTGTTGCAGATCAAAGCATTGTCTTCAGCATTCACACAATAAAGGCCAATTCATCGTCCATAAGAAGAAGAAGAAAGTTCAGCACTCCAGGATCCTGCTGAACAAAATGACATCATTTCCTTGGACATAGAAGACAGACCACATAGAAATTTAGAAGTAGATATCTGCTCATAAACCTCTATATAATTCTAGTTCTATAGGTCTATGGCTCCACTCCTCCTCCTCCTAGCGTCAGTAGCTTCTGCAGCTCCACTGGAGCTTGTAGTCCCTGATTGTTGGCTTGGAGAGAAAACTCTTGGACGACCAAACAACATCATCAGGGTGAAGGTGTGAGATGAGACGAACTAGAGAACCTAGAACGTCCTCGGCTACATGTGAGCTTCTTGTTTTTGGGTCAGAATGGCCGAGCGGTCCAAGGCGCTGCGTTCAGGTTGCAGTCTCTTCTGGAGGCGTGGGTTCAAATCCCACTTCTGACAGCAGAGCATGTGTTTAAACATTCTGGTGTGTACATGAACTGTTAAAGGAGTTATATAATACTTTCTCCCATGATGCCATGTGACAGAACAGAGCTTCCTCATTGTGCAAGGGTCATTGGGAGCATCTTGCTTAATTGTCATTACCTGAACCCCCAATCACACTCCATACAGCTTGATTTGTGATTCTGATACACCAAATAATGTCACCTCCTCCAGGACTATTTTGCTCTTCCTTTTCTTCATCTTTTATCAGGATTTAGTGTCAAAGTGATCAACGGGTTGATTGAGATGCAAAAATATTGATGAGTCACATCTTGTGTTTTCAGTGTGGATGTGCAGCTTGATGCTTTGTGTGTCTTTAGAACCAAGTCTTCAGTCTTCCTCCTCTTCAGCTCCACCTTTTTTTCCTCACGTCTCCGTCCGTGTAGTCAGAAGAATTGGGAGGCACACGGAGCGGTGACGTCCACGTGAACAGGACTGCACTGAGGGGCGTGGCGGCTAAAATGATGTCATTTGGCTGCAGGAAGCCGTGAGGAGCTCGTGGACACGTTAAGCATAAGACAACCTTTACAGTGGAGACGTCACCAAAACATGTTGATGAGCTGATAAGGATCCTACAGTTGTAGAGTTACTTCACATAGCGAGCAGAACATAGTTCATTCTAGATCCTTTTACTTTGAAAGCTCATGGCAGAGATCATTAAAGCATCAGTAACTAATAAAACATGCCTAAACCCATAACCTGAACACAGTTACCATACATTGGGCAAAGTACCAATCATACACAGTATGTATTATATTTAGGAATGCAGTAAAACACTGAACTCCATCTTGAATGCAGTAAAACTGTCTTTCAGTGTATTTATGATGAATTGGTACATAATCAAACAACGTTATCATAGTATCAAGTCATATTGGCTCCAGTATGGATGATTTATTAAGGTTGATAGTTGCTGGACGTACTTTAAACAATCTTTGGAATACAGTTGTCACAGTTCTTAAAAGTGACTCATTTTACATGATGGTAAAATAGACGGTCAAATAGACGTCCTTCATTACAGCCTGTTTAAAATGTCTATTTTCAACTAGTTCTGGCTGTCAAATAGACGTCCACAATAGGAGCTGGACAGATGGACATGTCTTGGACGTCTATGGATGATGCTTGCTCAGTGGGTTTGATCTACATCAGATGGTGATCTCCTTTGTTCTCCTTTGATCTCAGTACTGGAGACACCATTGAGCCATGGAGACGCTGAGATGAAAGGAGATTTATTCAAAGGAGAAAGCAGCTTTATTCCGCCTCTTCAGCATTCACACTTACATTTTGTTCTGGATATACAAACCTCTAGTTTTTAAGTATACTTCCTGTTTAATGGCAAATATTAAAGTTTGAGTGATATTTGTGTGATATTTAAGTTTTGATAAGATGAAGAAGTGAGTTTTGTTTTGACGACATTCCAAGAGAGATCACACCATGGCTGTGGTGGACATTGGTCATTTTAGTGATTGCAGGTGGCGCTAGAGAGCACATTTGGTCACTTTTAGGGGTTATGTTTGTTGTTGTTTTTTACATCTGATGAGTGTGACAAATTTGGTGAGCAAGTTTGGGGGTCAAATTTGGGTTCAGGGACGTACCTTGTTTCTCCTGATCATTGAATGTCCACTTCAAGGAAACACAACTGCTGGACAAATGAACCACACCCTTCTAAGAAAAGCAGCTCCAGCAACCAGACACACAATCAAAGCTTTGATAGTGAAAGGTGAAGACAAGCTGCTCAGGAGTTTTTCTCCTGGTCTTTCATGAACCGATTCAGTTGGAAAACAAATCCAGCTTCTGTTCTACAGTAGAGAACAGGGGATGTTGCTCAGTGGGAGAGCGCATGCTTAGAACGTTCTGCTGCAGGAACATCCTCCATCATGAGCCGTGGAGAACGTTCTGCTGCAGGAACATCCTCCATCATGAGCCGTGGAGAACGTTCTGCTGCAGGAACATCCTCCATCATGAGCCGTGGAGAACGTTCTGCTGCAGGAACATCCTCCACCATGAGTCGTGGAGAACGTTCTGCTGCAGGAACATCCTTCATCATGAGCCGTGGAGAACGTTCTGCTGCAGGAACATCCTCCATCATGAGCCGTGGAGAACGTTCTGCTGCAGGAACGTCCTCCAGCATCGTGGAGAACGTTCTGCTGCAGGAACATCCTCCATCATGAGCCGTGGAGAACGTTCTGCTGCAGGAACATCCTCCATCATGAGCCGTGGAGAACGTTCTGCTGCAGGAACATCCTCCACCATGAGTCGTGGAGAACGTTCTGCTGCAGGAACATCCTTCATCATGAGCCGTGGAGAACGTTCTGCTGCAGGAACATCCTCCATCATGAGCCGTGGAGAACGTTCTGCTGCAGGAACGTCCTCCAGCATCGTGGAGAACGTTCTGCTGCAGGAACATCCTCCATCATGAGTCGTGGAGAACGTTCTGCTGCAGGAACATCCTCCATCATGAGCCGTGGAGAACGTTCTGCTGCAGGAACATCCTCCATCATGAGCCGTGGAGAACGTTCTGCTGCAGGAACATCCTCCATCATGAGCCATGGAGAACGTTCTGCTGCAGGAACATCCTCCATCATGAGCCGTAGAGAACGTTCTGCTGCAGGAACATCCTCCATCATGAGCCGTGGAGAACGTTCTGCTGCAGGAACATCCTCCACCATGAGTCGTGGAGAACATTCTGCTGCAGGAACATCCTCCATCATGAGCCGTGGAGAACGTTCTGCTGCAGGAACATCCTCCATCATGAGCCGTGGAGAACGTTCTGCTGCAGGAACATCCTCCATCATGAGCCGTGGAGAACGTTCTGCTGCAGGAACGTTCTCCAGCATCGTGGAGAACGTTCTGCGGCAGGAACATCCTCCATCATGAGTCGTGGAGAACGTTCTGCTGCAGGAACATCCTCCATCATGAGCGGTGGAGAACGTTCTGCTGCAGGAACATCCTCCATCATGAGCCGTGGAGAACGTTCTGCTGCAGGAACATCCTCCATCATGAGCCGTGGAGAACGTTCTGCTGCAGGAACATCCTCCATCATGAGCCGTGGAGAACGTTCTGCTGCAGAAACGTCCTCCAGCATCGTGGAGAACGTTCTGCTGCAGGAACATCCTCCATCATGAGTCGTGGAGAACGTTCTGCTGCAGGAACATCCTCCATCATGAGTCGTGGAGAACGTTCTGCTGCAGGAACATCCTCCAACATGAGCCGTGGAGAACGTTCTGCTGCAGGAACATCCTCCATCATGAGTCGTGGAGAACGTTCTGCTGCAGGAACATCCTCCATCATGAGTCGTGGAGAACGTTCTGCTGCAGGAACATCCTCCATCATGAGTCGTGGAGAACGTTCTGCTGCAGGAACATCCTCCAACATGAGCCGTGGAGAACGTTCTGCTGCAGGAACATCCTCCATCATGAGTCGTGGAGAACGTTCTGCTGCAGGAACATCCTCCACCATGAGTCGTGGAGAACGTTCTGCTGCAGGAACATCCTCCATCATGAGCCGTGGAGAACGTTCTGCTGCAGGAACATCCTCCATCATGAGCCGTGGAGAACGTTCTGCTGCAGGAACATCCTCCATCATGAGCCGTGGAGAACGTTCTGCTGCAGGAACACCCTCCATCATGAGCCGTGGAGAACGTTCTGCTGCAGGAACATCCTCCATCATGAGCCGTGGAGAACGTTCTGCTGCAGGAACATCCTCCATCATGAGCCGTGGAGAACGTTCTGCTGCAGGAACATCCTCCAGCATTACACTTGTGGTCACACACACACACACACACACACACACACACACACACACACACACACACACACACACACACACACACACACACACACACACCCTCTTTCTTTGTACACAGTGTTGCTGTTTAGTAGATTAGATCTCCTGTTAGATGACGTTGTGACTTGATTGTGTTGATTTATGATATGATTTATGAATTATTTATGAATTTATGTATTTGTGTAAATAAAGACCTGTTAGCTGAATTGATGGATTCCTGGTAATTATTGTGTATTTATTGTTGACAATCCACTGGTTTGTAACAGTCTGAGCTAGAATCTCACACCTTCCTTGTTATTTAAGATTGTTATATTTTGCACAGGAATATTAACTAACTTAAATAACCTTTTTACAAACGAGACTGATATTTTGGTACTAGATATTTCCAGTTTAGCTGGTGGTGCCCCAGTGGGGTGGGACTTACTCACTTCTAACCAATCACATGTCTGTATTCCTTAAGGTTGCTCAAGAGTTCAATTCTACACATAGTCTCATTTTAATGATCAAATCAAGGAAAATATAGAAATACAAGAAAGTAACATCATCATATTGATACTGATGATAGTCATGTTTCGTTTACAGGAAATCTGCAGGATGTTTGTCTGGAGAAATGTTTAATTTCATAACAATGAAGAGACACTAACTCAATATTAATCTACTTATTGATGTTAGACATAAAGCTTGGAGAAGCTGGGGATTGAACCCAGGACCTCATACATGCGAAGCATGCGCTCTACCACTGAGCTACATCCCCTGTCTTCTAACTTCTTAAGCTGGATCCGTTGGTAGAATCTGAGACCCTTAAGCTCAGGGTTGTGGGTTCAAGTCCCATGTTGGGTGGAGCTCTCTATTGAGACAGTGGTGTCCTTGAGGACAGAATGGTGGACTTGAGATCTGAACCTGACAGTTGAGAAGTCACCAGTGTGGATCTAGAGTTCTCAAAGTAGTGAAGGTGGTATAGTGGAGAGCATAGCTGCCTTCCAAGCAGTTGACCCGGTTCGATTCCCGGCCATCACAGAGGAGAGACTTTCCTCTACATGTTATGATGTTGGATATTTTTCAGTGTTTTCAAACCTTTATTCAAAGGCTCAATGTACGTCCAAAAAGTCCCTCCTAACTTCTTCTTTTCCTTTTCTAGGGCCAGGAGTGTCCACTGCTGGAAACTCTGCTGGAGGTCAACAGGGTCATGTGACACATTTGACTACAAGCAGCAACTCAATCCAGAGACTAGAGAATCTGCATTTCCCGCGGCAAATGCATGATAGTGTGAATGCTGCTAAAGATGGTAAAAGACAGTAGGTGGTGGGGTTTGCCTTCCAAATCCCAACATTCCCAGTTTCAGGGGTTTAGGTTGTTATATTTACTGAAATCAGGAAGAAGGAGTAACAAGACACCTTCAGCTCCTCATATGCCTCATATCTTTCTCCATCTTTTTCAGACTGTGATCAAATGTAAAGATGTGTTTGCAGTACATCTGACACCAGGTAAAGCAGCACTAAAAATGCCTTGCAGGAGGCGCTGTGGCTTAGCTGGTCAAAGTGCTTGTCTAGTAAACAGGAGGTCCTGGGTTCAAATCCCAGCAGTGCCTCACAACATTAATTCAATTAACCTTTAATTATATAACAATGTGCTCTCTAGCGCCACCTCCAGTCACTAAAATGACCAATGTCCTCCACAGCCATGGTGGGATCTCTCTAGGAATGTCGTAGAGATCAAACCAAAACTCCCATTGGAAACCCTGAGAAAAAAACTGCTCCATTTATTGTAGCAATGAATGATTGTAGAAAAAGCTCTTTATGTATTTATTTCTAAATGTGGCCTTAGTAACTTCTGAAGGGTCAAATCAGGGTTTCATGATGAACTCATAAACACTGGTGCTAAAAGGGGGTTAGCACTATACGTGGCTCATAGTGGCTCTGTTGTGCTACAAGGAGCCACGTTGCTACTTTCTGTATTTAACAGCTTTGTGTGCAGGAGTCTACATGAAACAGGAAATGGTCTGTAAGGTGCAGTATGACGTGGCTCCGCCCCTCCACCATGTGACAGCGTCTCAGTTTTTTACTGAATAACTCGTCCTGCACTGCTGGAGCACAGACACAAAAAGAACATCAGGAAGACGTTGTTATGACTTTTGTTAATGATTCACATAACGGCTTCCAAACACAATTGAAAAAACCAACAAAACAATGTCCCATACAAAGTGATGGGAGAGGCTCCTCATGGAAGAGATGAAAGGAGATTAAAGTAGAACAGCATCTGTTGCCATGGAGACACTAAGAACAAAGGAGAGGCAGACACACTATTTCATCTGGAATTTTCTTGTTTTAAGCACTGAAGGTGTTTTAAAAACCAAACGTGAGAACTGAGCAGTGTTGCCACAGTTACCTTGAAAAACTAATCTGATTACTGATTACTAGCTACTCCTTTAAAAGTAACCCAATTACTTTACTAATTACTTGTTTTTAAAAGTAACTAAATTAGATTTGACCTTCCTTTTTTAGTTACTTTCAGCAGCTAGAAATAACTAACCACGGCGATGCAGCAGCGACGCAGTAGCGCTGACCACCACTGAACAGAACACTGACCACTGCAGCATCGTGTTTGAACAGAAACCACAGACGCGATGCAAAGACAGACTTGGCACGCTGACGCTATGCTGCTAACAGAAAGCTCCAACGTGATGCAAAGTCCTGAGCCCCGGTCTCCCCCTGCCTCACATCTGCTCTTTCATGATCAACATGAAAGTTGAGTAGCAAAGTAAAGAAAAGGAACCCCCCCCTCCAAAATAAAAACCAGTGCAAAGCTGACCACACTGACAGCAGAGGATTCATCCAGCCGACATATTAAAATATAGAGGGCGTGTAGTAAACCACTGACCAATCAGCTCCTCAAACTCAGACCCGTTCCATGGTCCTGGTACCCCGACGGAGAGGAAAATCACAAATTCCTGCAGTGGAAACGTGAACCGTAACAGACTATACCGTTCTATCCCAGTACTTTTTGTGCGGTGGAAACGGGGCTTTTGACACCCCTGCTCCACAGTGGTGACCTCTCCACTGGAAGACTCATAAGAGAGAGCTTCAGATGTCAATCCTACCATTTTGTTCTTGAGGACACCACTGTCTCTGAAGGTGTGAGATGAGATGAACTAGAGAACCCAGAACGTCCTCGGCTACACGTGACCTGGATGTTTTTAGGTCAGAATGGCCGAGAGGTCCAAGGCACTGCGTTCAGGTCGCAGTCTCTTCTGGAGGCGTGGGTTCAAATCCCACTTCTGACAGCAGGGCATGTTTAAACATCCTGGTGTGTTCATGAACCTTTAAAGGAGTTATATTATATTTTCTCTCATGATGCCATGTGACAGAGCAGAGCTTCTTCATTGTGGGAGGGTCAAAGGGAGGGTCTTCCTTAATTGTCATTAGCTGAACCCCCAACCACACTCTATACAGCTTGATTTGTGATTCTGTGACACCAAATAATATCACCTCCTCCAGGACTATTTTGCTCTTCCTTTTCATCTTTTCTTTCAGGATTTAGTGTCAAAGTGATCAACGGGTTGATTGAGATGCAAAAATATTGATGAGTCACATCTTGTGTTTTCAGTGTGGATGTGCAGCTTGATGCTTTTTGTGTCTTTAGAACCAAGTCTTCAGTCTTCCTCCTCTTCAGCTCCACCTTTTTTTCCTCACGTCTCCGTCCGTGTAGTCAGAAGAATTGGGAGGCACACGGAGCGGTGACGTCCACGTGAACAGGACTGCACTGAGGGGCGTGGCGGCTAAAATGATGTCATTTGGCTGCAGGAAGCCGTGAGGAGCTCCCTGCGCAGTGTTATAGCTTCCTGGCCTACCCAGTTAGCATTAAGATAACCTAATGGCTATCATGCTAGCAATGCTAACTTGGTTCCTTAAAGAAATGTGGCATTGGTGAAGATCTTGGCTCTACCGAGTGTAGCTCGTAGCTCTAGTTGGTATTTTATTGATACTTTTTCACTGTTACTATTATTTTCTTGACAGTTTTTTTGACTATTATTAATACTTTTTGAAAACGTCTTCACACAGTACACATTGACTCACATAGCACACGTTAGCTCCCATACATATTAGCATGTTAAAAATAACATGCTGGCATGCTAGCTTGGGCACATGGATGTAAAAAGCACATCAAAACTTAAAGGAATAGTGTGCTATGACTTCTACATGTGGGCAGTTTAGGACAGAATGACTGTGAGGTGAGCAGAAGCAGCTTTTCCATCAGAAGTCCAGTAAATGTGGTGAAACCATGGTGAGGCTCTGTTATGGTGATTCACACACTTCATGATGGATATTTCTAACCATGATGGGACTTGAACCCTCAACCTTCTCATCCGAAGTCAGACACCATGTGGAATTAAAAAGAAAATAAAGCTCCAGATGGATCAGAACTGCTGGAGTGAAACATGAAGTCCTTCAGGAAAGGAGGAGAACGCCGCCACTAGAAGTGGAGATATTTTCAGGATTGTTACGTTACACTAAACAATAAAAGCTCACTTCTTGTTTTGCTGTTGTATAGAAAACAGTTAAAGTCACATACAAATTGTTTTCACCAAAGTGGGCCAGATAGCTCAGTTGGTCAGAGTGTGGCGCTAATAACACCAAGGTCATGGGTTCAACCCCCATACTGGCCACATGAAGCTTCATGAAACACTGTCTGTACTTTCTGATGGCGCTGTCTCTTTAACAAACATTTAAAACCAGTAGTTTCAGTCAGGGCCAGCAGTAACAAAATACCCCCCTCCCACACACATTATGTCCTACAGTAAAAACACAATGTAAGGCCACTACTATGCATCAGGACTTAATCCACACCAACATGACAGCTGATCAACAAGCACAACACATCAAGACTCCACTGAGCAGCTTCACCATCACATCATTCTCCAGTGTTTCCAACAGGTTGACACACGACTGCCATGCATGCACACTTTGTCTGTGTCACCATTGTATGGGAAACACCACTTTACAATCAAAAACAGCACCAAATGCCAACAGCAGCACCAATCTAATCCAGAGAAAGTCAAAAACAAACTAGCATCACCATCACTTGTAGATTAAATCATCCTGCTGTAAAATGCTGCACAAAGCCTTTGTTGGTCTGAGTTCGCTCATCATTTCTGTGTCGGTCTTCTTCTACTCACAATTTACATTTTTTCTGCAAACAGGCACCTTGAAAAAGTTCCCCAAAGCAGATCTTCAATCGTATCATGATCTTGATGTTAAATCAGCCTCCATCACTCCAGAGTAGCAGATAATAACAGAGTCATCGCCACCTGCCCATGAGTCAATCAGACAAGCTCATTTCAATGACCACACCCAGACCAGCACTAGAAACTCTGCTGGCCCTAAAGCGTTATGTCAATAACACATCAGAATCTGATTGGCTGATGATACTGTCACTCAACATTTTAAGCCAATAGCAGCGTCCAGCTTCCATCAGAGGTTAGCAATGAAGCTACTGCTAGCCCCAGCAGAGGAAAGGAGCTGTGATGTGTTCAGAGGACATAGGAGATTTGAGCTCCACACAATATAACCAGTCGTCTTCTGGATAAAGTTGCTAAAGTCACTAATTGATTCCAGACACAGATTTCAGAATCACTTTTCAATTATTATTATTAAAAAAAAAAGAAAAATCATTTTTGACAGGGCTAGCAGTGCTAGACCTGCTGTCCCTGACTGCACACCACTGTTTAAAACACACTCCACTGCTTCAGTGTCAACCTTCAAACCAACAGTGCCATCTGGTGGTGAGAAAATAAAGAAGTGGTTCATGAGGCTTCATTGAGCATCACTACTTGTGAGTCATTATTGCTGTCAGTGGTTATTTTCAGTGTTTGCACTCAGTGCAGGATAGAGATCTACTCACGTTGTGTTTTTGTTCATGAAAAGTCAGGTTCCACTGAGATTTGAACTCAGATCACTGGATTCAGAGTCCAGAGTGCTAACCATTACACCATGGAGCCACTGGGGGGCGATCAGGAACATCTCATAAACCAGTGAGTGAAGAATTGCTCATATTGTTTGTTCATGTCTCATGTGAGACAGTGTGATATAAAAGAAGAAAACATACTTTATTGATCCTCCAGGAGAAACTTCACCTCTTCATTTATCTTCTGCTCTTCATAGTGAACCTGAACTACAGAGACCAGAGGCCTGGACTACAAAGCTGGAGTTTCTCTGAAACATAAACATTTGAAGGCGTTCTGCCATGGTGCCAGACAAGAGCTGCATCATTGTATGGTCAAAGGGAGGCCTTACCTTGGTTGGCTGAACCCCTGATGACAGCTTGGTTTGTGATTCTGTGACACCAAGTAATATCATTTCCTCTCCTCCTCCATGACTACTCAGTCTCTGCAAGATTCCTTTTCTTCATCTTTTCTTCAGGATTTAGAGTCAAAATGATCAACGGCTGATTGAGATGCAGAAATATTGACGAAGCTCTTTGCATTGAGCATTTATGGTAGAAAGTGGGCGTGTTGAGGGCAGGAGATGAACCGTCAACCTTCCAGGTGGACTGTGATCTATAAAAGGAAAGTGTGTGTGGATGTGCGTACGCACGCTTTTATTGATCCACATTTTATTTCCTGCTTTTGGGAACACATACATTTCTAGTAGGAATCTTATGAAAGCTTTTATAAATGAGGCCCCAGATCCAGATCAGATCCGTAATGTGATTTGTTAGGAAATGAAATATTAGAACATTTGTTAGGAAATGAAATGTTAGAACATTTGTTAGAAAATGAAATGTTAGAAATTTGTTAGAAAATAAAATGTTAGAACATTTGTTAGAAAATGAAGTGAATACAGGTCAGGGACCATTGTTAGTTTGTTGACATAAACAGATTTCAACAGTATTCCAGTTTAATCATGTTTTATTAAAGAAAAAAACCCTTCAAACCCCCGGGGAGGGCAGCTCTCTGGCGCCCTCTATTGTCCAGCCGCCACTGAAACAGGCCCATTGAAAGTTGACTTGCATTACTGGATTGTCTGTGGTTCTAGAAAGTGAGTGGACTTTCAAGCGTTCTAGTTCAACATCCAGCATTAGAGCTAAAACTCTTGCCCCGTGTGAGGATCCAACTCACCACCTTCACATTATGAGACTGACGCTGCCTACTGCACCAACGAGGCCTGGAAAACATGAGTACTGGATGTTTCTTCATGTGGACATACTAAATACTGCACATGACTATATGTTGAAAAAGCTGTGAGGTGAAATAAACAAGTTCCATTCCAGTGCACACACTGTAACTCAGACTAGGCAGGTTGGTCTATTGAACACATGAAGTGATGAAGAGGAGGATGCTCTTCCAAAACACATGAGATATACTGTGAGACACACTTTGAATTCAGGAACACTTTTAGGGACCGTCTACGGAGATGGAGGAGCGTTTTCACAAAATCCTGTTTTCAGGGCTTCAAGCATGGTTATTGTGTAAACGGACCACCATGATGCAACTAAACTTTTTCATTTCTCTCATCCAGCGGCTCCTGCTCCCAACCTGCAGGGGGCAGTGCATCACAAACACACTTCCACCGCAGTATTAAATTAGAGCAGAAGAATAGACTTCTTCTCTGTGACACCAGCAGGTGATCCTGCAGTGGAGAGCGGAGCATCAACTATTGTTTCAAATTAAAGGTTCCCTCTGTTGAAGTGTGACACTGAAGCTAATTGACGTCTATGAGTCACATCTTGTGTTTTCAGTGTGGAGGTGCAGCTTGATGCTTTTTGTGTCTTTAGAACCAAGTCTTCAGTCTTCCTCCTCTTCAGCTCCACCTTTTTTTCCTCACGTCTCCGTCCGTGTAGTCAGAAGAATTGGGAGGCACACGGAGCGGTGACGTCCACGTGAACAGGACTGCACTGAGGGGCGTGGCGGCTAAAATGATGTCATTTGGCTGCAGGAAGCCGTGAGGAGCTCGTGGACACGTCAAGCATAAGACAACCTTTACAGTGGAGACGTCACCAAAAAATGTTGATGAGCTGATAATGATCCTCCAGTTGTAGAGTTACTTCACATAGCGAGCAGAACATAGTTCATTCTAGATCCTTTTACTTTGAAAGCTCATGGCAGAGATCATTAAAGCATCAGTAACTAATAAAACATGACTAAACCCATAACCTGAACACAGTTACCATACATAAGGCAAGGTACCAATCATACACAGTCTGTATTATACTTAGAAATGCAGTAAAACACTGAACTCCATGTTGAATGCAGTAAAACTGTCTTTCAGTGTATTTATGATGAATTGGTACATAATCAAACAACGTTAGCATAGTATCAAGTCATATTGGCTCCAGTATGGATGATTTATTAAGGTTGATAGTTGCTGGACGTACTTTAAAGAATCTATGGAATACAGTTGTCACAGTTCTTAAATGTGACTCATTTTACATGATGGTAAAATAGACGGTCAAAGAGACGTCCTCAATTACAGCCTGTTTAAAATGTCTATTTTCAACTAGTTCTGGCTGTCAAATAGACGTCCACAATAGGGACTGGACAGATGGACATGTCTTGAACATCTATGATCTCCTTGATACCTGTCTACACTGTGATCTCCTTGATACTGTGATCTCCCTGATACTTGAGCGGGCCTCTTTAAATGTTGTGGGGCAGCATGACCTCACCTCCTTTGCAACAGGAAGCATCATTGCTATCCTATGCTAAAGGAGGTTCTAAAGGAAGCATCAGTGCTATCCTATGCTAAAGGAGGTTCTAAAGGAAGCATCAGTGCTATCCTATGCTAAAGGAGGTTCGAAAGGAAGCATCAGTGCTATCCTATGCTAAAGGAGGTTCGAAAGGAAGCATCAGTACTATCCTATGCTAAAGGAGGTTCGAAAGGAAGCATCAGTACTATCCTATGCTAAAGGAGGTTCTAAAGGAAGCATCAGTGCTATCCTATGCTAAAGGAGGTTCGAAAGGAAGCATCAGTACTATCCTATGCTAAAGGAGGTTCGAAAGGAAGCATCAGTACTATCCTATGCTAAAGGAGGTTCGAAAGGAAGCATCAGTACTATCCTATGCTAAAGGAGGTTCGAAAGGAAGCATCAGTACTATCCTATGCTAAAGGAGGTTCGAAAGGAAGCATCAGTACTATCCTATGCTAAAGGAGGTTCGAAAGGAAGCATCAGTACTATCATATGCTAAAGGAGGTTCGAAAGGAAGCATCAGTGCTATCCTATGCTAAAGGAGGTTCGAAAGGAAGCATCAGTGCTATCCTATGCTAAAGGAGGTTCGAAAGGAAGCATCAGTGCTATCCTATGCTAAAGGAGGTTCTAAAGGAAGCATCAGTCCTATTCTATGCTAAAGGAGGTTATAAAGGAAGCATCAGTGCTATCCTATGCTAAAGGAGGTTCTAAAGGAAGCATCAGTGCTATCCTATGCTAAAGGACGTTCTAAAGGAACCAACGAGTCTCCTTTCCTTTGCTTTTTGAGAATTAATTCAGTCCTTATCATGGCCGCGACACAAAACACTTCCAGGGTTCAGTGAAAGTCGATAGATGAGGAGTGAGGAGGGACGTTTCAGATGTACCCAAAGCCTCTTTTGAAATTTAACATAAAGGCACTGACCGCGTTTGAACAGAGCGCTGACCGCCTGATGGCGCGCCTACGGCACGCAGCGCACCCACACCATGGCGCGAGCCGCACCCACGGCTGACGCTATTCTGCAAATAGAAAGCTCCAACGCAATTCAGCTTTCAACTCCCACCACTCCCAGTTTCAGAAGTTTACGTTGTTATATTTACTGAAATCAGGAAGAAACAAGATGCCACAGTCCATGAAGCTCCTAATATGTTGGAAACTGAGTTGAGGAATTTCCAAAACCTTCCTGTGTTTTCGTCCGGTTTCAAACAGTGGACCTGTTGCGTGTGAAGCAAACGTGATAACCACTACACTACAGAAACTCTTGTATAGAAAACATTTAAAATCACATACAAATTGTTTTCACCAAAGTGGGCCGGTTAGCTCAGTTGGTCAGAGTGTGGTGCTAATAACACCAAGGTCATGGGTTCAATCCCCATACTGGCCACATGAAGCTTCATGAAAGACTGTCTTTACTTTCTGATGGCGCTGTCTCTTTAACAAACATTTAAAACCAGTAGTTTCAGTCAGGGCCAGCAGTAACAAAATACCCCCCTCCCCCACACACATTATGTCCTACAGTAAAAACACAATGTAAGGCCACTACTATGCATCAGGACTTAATCCACACCAACATGACAGCTGATCAACAAGCACAACACATCAAGACTCCACTGAGCAGCTTCACCATCACATCATTCTCCAGTGTTTCCAACAGGTTGACACACGACTGTCATGCACACTTTGTCTGTGTCACCATTGTATGGGAAACACCACTTTACAATCAAAAACAGCACCAACTGCCAACAGCAGCACCAATCTAATCCAGAGAAAGTCAAAAACAAACTAGCATCACCATCACTTGTAGATTAAATCATCCTGCTGTAAAATGCTGCACAAAGCCTTTGTTGGTCTGAGTTTGCTCATCATTTCTGTGTCGGTCTTCTTCTACTCACAATTTAAATTTTTTCTGCAAAAAACCTTGAAAAATGTACCTTGAAAAAGTTCCTTGAAAAAGTCTATGAGCTAATGTGGCTTTGCTGAAGATCTGCGCTCTACCCAGTGTAGCTCTAGTTGGTAGTTTATTGATACTTTTTCACTATTAATATTATTTTCTGCTGCTTTTTCTGCTACTATTACTAATACTTTATTGAAATATCTTCATATAGCACACATTAGCTCACATATACATATTATCATGTTGAACAATATGAAACAAAAAAATAAACAGTCCATACTATGGCCGCCACACAAAACACTTCCGGGGGTTCAGTGAAAGTCAATAGATGAGGAGGGTTGTACACATAACCTCTTTTAAAATTTAACACAAAGAATCATGATTGATGACCAAAGGGCTCGTCCGGGAATTGAACCCGGGACCTCTCGCACCCGAAGCGAGAATCATACTTCTAGACCAACGAGCCCACATGTGAAGAAGCTAAAGGACTCCAGTGATTGTTATAAAGCTGCAGGTTTGAAGGATTTCTACACTTCAAGTCAGGACCAGCTTGGAGTTTGTATGCTCCAAAGGTGGCCGCTTTTCTACTACCCTTCCATCGGGGTACCAGGACCATGGAACAGGTCTGAGTTTGAGGAGCGCGCTCGAGTGCGGGGCAAGTCGCCGGAGTGTTCGCTCTCTCAGAACAATCAGTTGTGGATGAAGTTCATCTTCAGATACTTCTGGACCAAAACCCTTGAGTTCTGACCTCCTGCTGTGATTGAAACTCCAGTATTTAAAGCTTGTAGCTCACAGGTGTGTTTAGTTACATAATCAGAGAGCAGCAGAGTCCATCAATGTCTCATTACCTCCTGTGGATTCAATTCAGCTCCTCATGGAGATCAAAGGAGATAAAAGGAGAGTATCTGAGAAGGAATGGCTATGTTTCAACTTTTTCAAATCTCATTTGTGCAATTTTTTTACAATGTTAACGGATGGAGACATTTTCAACTTTTAACTACCTATAACTTATTCAAATCTTAACCGATTTCAACCATTCAACTTTTAAACTGTTCACCTTTTTCAACTTTTTTGTAAACTTCTTAAAAAAAATTTTTTTTAATCTTTTCAGCTTTTTAAAATATTTAACCTTTTTCAAATTCAATTTAACATGGAAGTGGATGGAGAAGAAAATGTGAACTCCTTCAACTTTGAACCCCGACAACTTGGTCAAACTGTTGGAAGCTGTTGGATTACAAAAAAAAAAAACGTGTTTAACTCGTCACCACGGCCACATTTCTTCGTCTTTCTCAACATATTATACATCAAACTGTAGCTACATGTCTTGTGCTTCTCACCAGGGGATACTTTTGTCTCAGAGAGACAAGGTTCTTCCTCCAGGGTACTTAATTGACAGGGAGCGCAGGATGTTCTCCCACCCACACCAATGTATTTTGACGAGTCATTTTCTCCCCAAATCCCAAAAGTTGGGACATTTGTTTCAAGTCCTCACGGGGAGACGGAACGTCGTGAGGACATGAGAAGCTCACTACACGTCCTTCAACTTCTTCTGACGCCGACGGTGAAGACATTTTTCAACCAAGTGTCACGGTTTTCGAACTACAAGCAGTTGTTGGGGAGCTGCGTATCAGCTTTGTAGCCCTGTTCTCATCCAGCCTGTCACAAAAAAAAAAAAAAGAAAGCAGCCTGTGTTAATATCTTTTATTGTATATGGCTGTTCATAAAAATAAATATATTATAAATATTACAAATTAAGCTTTTTATACTGTATATAGTAAATAGTTTTTGATATATAAAACATTGAATCTGTTCAATGTTTTGATAGTGGTGAACTCACTCCTCTCTAATTCCAGGTTTTGGGATTCATATTACTGCTGCAAAACTGCTGTTTCTGTAGTGTAGTGGTTATCATGTTTGCTTAACACGCAAAAGGTCCCCTGTTCGAAACTGGGCAGAAACACAGAGGAAGCTTTTTTAAAACTCCAAAACTCAGTTCATCTCTGGCAAATATGGGTTTAGTCCCATTTACACAACTTCCAAGGAGACATTCAGCACATTAATTGTCAACATGAGAGCATTGGTGGTTCAGTGGTAGAATTCTAGCTTGCCATGCGGGAGGCCCGGGTTCAATTCCTGGCCAATGCAGCTTCATCATCAATAATTTCAAAGTTTATCTAACCTGCCTTGTCTGAATAAAGGCTTTGAGGTTGAATATTACTTGTCACATATGTTATGTAACAGTTATGTACTGGTTATTGTGTATATACACATGAAGAAACAACATCCAGCAGAAGACAACACCCCAGACCTTGAGCCTCACTCTCTTTCTCACCATGTCCTTCACTTCTTATGGTCCAAATAGATCTACTGTTGTGAACTCAAATGTCCTGGCTGGCTGCGTTCACTCCACTGGAAGGTCACCCATGATTTGCTGACACTTTCTCACCCTGACTCTTCTGTCAACAACTTTCTTAGCCAATCTCTGAGCCCTTCTAACCCAGGCTTCCTTCCTCATCTGAAGGAGTGTTCCTGCTTCCTCTTCATGGTTTGCTTTGTGGGCCTCCTGATCTAGAAGTGTTGATATCCATGCTTCATATGGTAGGATAGGTACTGCACTTTCCTCTTTATTGAAGAACTATTCTTCCTCCACATAGTAACAATCCTGACTCATTGTCTTTGTATACAGTCAATGTGTTGAGAGTCGTGTCATAAAAGGTAGTAACCTCCTGGTCTGCAAGGAAAAGGTCTTGAAGCACATCTTCACACTCTCCAACAGACAGAACAGCTTGCTTGTCTTTGGTCTTAGCCTCCTCCTGAGCCTTACTGACAGCTGAGCCTTTCATTTGTAACCTTGTGGCAGCTCTCCACACCGAGGCAATGACTCTGACCTGTTTAGATAAACGACTGAATCTCCTTTCATCAACAAGTAACTTAACTACCGAGTCAGCTTGGGGTCTGTGAATTCCTCCCAGACAGTCAAACGCCTTTGGATGAGCCACAGGTTCATTGCAGTCAGGGGTTTGCAGTGCAGTATTCTGTTTTCTCTCCTGGATTCTGGTCAGTACTGCTGAGAAAGCCTTCCTTTGAAGTTTTTCTATGCTCTCCTTGGCAATTACTGAAACCTCTTTAGCTGACTTTTTCGGCCACTCCTCCATTGGCTGCCTCAGGAACCGAGGTCCATTTTGTCATTCTGAAACCTCATTGAGATCCTCAGGAGGATCTTCCTCTAGGTATGTCAGCAATGTTTCCGTCTCCCGGGATCTACCACCAGTCCTCAAGTGGTCCAGCCTTGCAAACCCTGTTCACAAAGAAGGTCTGGTGTCCATAACTGTCTCGCTGTATAGCTCCCAACACAGTTTGGCTGTCCAGCAGGTGGAACCATTGTTCTACTTCCATTCGGTTGTGCTTTTCAATACATTTTCCAAGTCGGGTTGCAAAGACTGCTGCACAGAGCTCTGCTTTGACTGGTTAGTTAGCTTCAGTTTTTACTATTTATTTATTTATTCAGTTTATTACCTACACTACAAATCTAATACAACCCCCAATAATTACATTTAAAACACAACAAACACCAGCTCCCATAATGCATTGCAGCTATCAGCTACTTTATCGCTACACATTATTAAAATGGAAGATAAATGTGTGAGATCTGGGATTGTTAGAACCATGAGTGTGATGGTGTGTCTTTAATGTTCTGTAGTTGTTGTGTAATTCACTAGAATGTTCCGTCATTCTCAACAACTCTGCAATGAACCTCCTGGAACTGCCTGCTTTTACTGTGAAAGGTACAGGAAGCTCCCAGCTTCAGATACCAGTTGAGCCGCAATTCTACGTTCTTCATGCCGTTATTGTTTGTTGTATAATGACGTTACATCGCTGCGTCGTTCACGACCTGCCTACATTTCACTCTACTCTTTGTAGCGCTCTGGGTGGCTTTGCCTCCTTACGTCCCTCTCTGGGTGGCTTTGCCTCCTTACGTCCCTCTCTGGGTGGCTTTGCCTCCTTACGTCCCGCTCTGGGTGGCTTTGCCTCCTTACGTCCCTCTCTGGGTGGCTTTGCCTCCTTACGTCCCTCTCTGGGTGGCTTTGCCTCCTTACGTCCCTCTCTGGGTGGCTTTGCCTCCTTACGTCCCTCTCTGGGTGGCTTTGCCTCATTACCTCCCTCTATGGGTGGCTTTGCCTCATTACCTCCCTCTATGGGTGGCTTTGCCTCCTTACGTCCCTCTCTGGGTGGCTTTGCCTCATTACGTCCCTCTCTGGGTGGCTTTGCCTCCTTACGTCCCTCTCTGGGTGGCTTTGCCTCCTAACGTCCCGCTCTGGGTGGCTTTGCCTCCTTACGTCCCTCTCTGGGTGGCTTTGCCTCCATACGTCCCGCTCTGGGTGGCTTTGCCTCCATAGGTCCCGCTCTGGGTGGCTTTGCCTCCATACATCCCGCTCTGGGTGGCTTTGCCTCCATACGTCCCGCTCTGGGTGGCTTTACCTCCTTACGTCCCTCTCTGGGTGGCTTTGCCTCCTTACGTCCCTCCAGGATGAACTGCAGTAGGACGGAGGCTCAAGGAGCCACAGTGTAGGGACCAAAGAGCCGCGGGGTGCCGACCCTGTCATAGAGGCTAGCCACTTGGCTAATAGCTCTCTTCTGGTCAGTGGGTCAGGAGTCTTTCTCTTTCTTTTCAAGAAGGTCTTGGCCTGTTCTTGTTTTCTTCTCCTTCTTGAGAAGTTGATTGAGGATATTATGTAAATCTGGTCCTTGTCTTGGCGAGATGATTTTAGAAAAAAAGAATGATTAAAATCACCTTAATTTAAACAAAAGGATGGTTTTACTTTGTTGAGATCTCACAAGACCACAGAGAGTTTGTTCATTTCCAAGGAAAGACATTTTTCATTTGTCATGATGCAGTCATAACATGTGAATTCTGACTCAGGAATGAGACTTTTTGCCACTGAGATCGTCCATTAATCATCGATCAGTAACAACCATTAGTCATGTTTTCAAGCCTCGTTGGCGCAGTAGGCAGAGCGTCAGTCTCATAATCTGAAGGTTGTGAGTTCTAGCCTCACACGGGGCAACAGGTTTAGCTAATTTGCTCAGTGTTGAACAAGAACAGTAGAAAGTCTGATCACTTTCAAAAACCACAGACAATCCAGTGATTTCAGTCAAATGTATCACTGAACGTATTAATTCAATATCAACATTATTGACACATTTCAAAGCAGGAAGAATAGTAAAAGTACAAATGGTGGTATTCAACAGTAAACATCAAGAGGCTGAGAAAAAGCGTCTTGTCATGCAGGGTAAGTAACCACAACCACTGCATGAATGATTGAGACCAAAGAGAAGCAGAATGTTCAGCATCTTAGCAAGTTTTCCTGGAGAAAGATTCTTTCCTGAACGGTTCCATTATTTCTTGCAATAGTGATTGTTGGTCAGTATTTGTGAGACTCACAACAAAGACACTTTGGAGGTTTATTCCAGGTTGATTTCAGACGAGCCTGATTGACAACAAATGCCACAGTAAATGTGTTTTCAGTGTAAATTCAACTCTAAAAAGATCCTTCCTTCCTGTTGCTGTTGCTTACGGCCATACCACCCTGAACACACCTGATCTCATCTGATCCTGGAAGCTAAGCAGGGTAGGGCCTGGTCAGGACTTAGATGGGAACAGCTCATGACCCCCCAAGTCCCTGTTGCTGGTCTTGGGGTTGAGCAGAATCCTGGATCAGAGCTTTTTATGGGCTTGTGCCACCTGCTGGCCAGTTAATGTCACAACACTTTCTTTTAATGTAATTTCAGCTCATTGAAGGAGATTTATTATGTATTCATTCAGGACAATATAATTCATGGGATTGATTTCATCCCTTTAACAATATATTCTGAAGTCTTACATCTTAATGGAGAAGGCCAGAGGATTCCAATTTACCAGTCACATTTGATCTCCAACAGATCAGAACTTTTGTAACTCAAGACAGATTCTTTTCAGGTCTTGTTCTCCTATGATGTGATTGTCTTTAAGATCTGTCTGGAGACACTGTTTTCACACTCACTACAGTTTTACTGACAATAACACACATTTTAAATGCCAACAACATTTTTATTATGTGTATTTAGTATACTGGAACCAACACCTGACTGCTGGACGGCCCAGCAAACTGAATAGACGGTGCCCGAGGCTGTGCTGGGACCACCAGCAGTATTGGTGCTGCTGAGACGGAGGTGGGGTGTGGGAGGTGGTCCTGGTGGCCTTGGGCTGGATGGTCCACTTTGAAGGTCCTGCCACCGGCTCTGGTTCCTCAGGCTCCTCAAAGTCCAATCTGCAAATACACAATAGACCATGAGGATTCAGGGACGAGGATTAGCCATTGAACATCATTCAGAAGTAAAAAACATGCTCCCTGCCAAAGAGCACCTCGGCCTGCCGGTTCATGCGCTGGATCTGCCGGGCCTCCATGCACGTCGTGTGGCGCCCCTGGACACCAGCAACCTGGAGGGATTCCACTCGGCTGTTTCACTGAACAGCAAACGCAATCAGGTACACCTGAGAAACAAATGATGAAAAAAATCTCTTATGTGTATCTGATGAGTAATTTATAACCAAATGGTGTAACGGTTAGCACTCTGGACTCTGAATCCAGTGATCTGAGTTCTAATCTCAGTGGAACCTGACTTTTCATGAACAAAAACACAATGTGAGTAGATCTCTATCCTGCACTGAGTGCAAACACTGAAAATAACCACTGACAGCAATAATGACTCACAAGTAGTGACGCTCAATGAAGCCTCATGAACCACTTCTTTATTTTCTCACCACCAGATGGCACTGTTGGTTTGAAGGTTGACACTGAAGGACTGAAGCAGTGGAGTGTGTTTTAAACAGTTTTTTTGTTCCTGCAAGTATTCAAAATACAAGATTAAACAGCAAATGATTTGGCATGAATGTGGATTAAGCATAAATGTGATAACTTATGTACAATTGTTCCAACAGGTCTCCCTGAACCAGAACCAGAAAGAACCAAACACAAATATCTCATGGTGGCTGATAATGATCCTCCAGTTGTAGAGTCACTTAACATAGCGAGCAGAACATAGTTCATTCTAGATTCTTTTACTTTGAAATCTCATGGCAGAGATCATGAATGCACCAGGAACATCCAGCTTGTAAACCAAGCCGAGTAACGAAACCCTTTATTGGATTCAGGTGTGCTGCAACTGGGAGAAACAGTGTGTCTGATCGCACTCCAGCAGCTCAACGCCAGAACACGGAGGCTCCGAGCTTCTCTAAGGTCAAACTCTATACTTCCTATTTCATTGGACTTACACTTTCTTACAGGCCTTGTTTTCTTACTAGGAAGAGAAAATCCCTGCTGACTTCACACACTTGTGATCTGAAGTCAGAGCCTGAAAACCTGAACTGTCACTAGCAGAGGATGGTTTTGATCCATCGACTTCTGGGTTATGGGCCCAGCACGCTTCCACTACGCCACTCTGCTTAGTGCATGACTGCTTCTTCCCAAATCAACTTTCCTTGTAGGATCTTGTTTCCTACTGAGGTCCTGGTTTAGGTGTATGAGGGACATGAAAGTCTACTTGAATTGATCCCCAACCATTTACTGGAGCACCATTTGTTTCCAGTGTGGTTTTGGACTTGTTGACAGTGTTGGCTTGGAGAGAAAATTCTTGGACGACCAAACAACATCATCAGGGTGAAGGTGTGAGATGAGACGAACTAGAGAACCCAGAACGTCCTCGGCTCCACGAGACCTGGAGTCGCTACTGCCGAGTACCTCAGGGTCCATGAGGGTCGATATGATAAAAGCATCAATGTATGTTAGTTAACGGCAGGTATATAAACGGCAAACACACACAAGAAACCATACATTCATAACTTTTTCAGGAAATTTCAAAAAAGCAACTTGTCGCTAATATGTAGCTTGTGCCTGTGCATTCATGTTAAAAATGTGATAGCTTCCTGTCTGACAGTAGAGGAAGCATGAGAGTCTGCACCCAGACCACTCTCGATTTGAGGAACTTAAGTTATCCAGAGCTTTGAAAAAAATGTAACACAAAGGATCATGGTGGACGACATGCTAGCTCATTCACACAGCACATCTTAGCAAAGTGAAAGTTTGATTTATTTTTCAAATTAAAGTGAATTGATCTTCCTTACAGAGAAAATGAAGATATTTAAGGTCATGAGTGAGATGAGGAGGGATTTTTTACACATTCAGTTTATTTTAAAGCTTCAGTTGGTGGTTTCAATGAAGAAGGAGTAACACAGCCACTGTTCACAAAACCCTCCTCTACAGGGGTGTAGCAAGTATCCAGCATATCAGGAGCAGAACTGATGGCAGTGTGTCTTTACTGCTGATTTGAGGAACTAAAAGCATCCAAACCTCTGAAAGTGGCGGTGGTGGGATTTGAACCCACGCCTCCTGAGAGACTGGAGCCTTAATCCAGCGCCTTGGACCTCTCGGCCACACTACCTGCAGCTAACGAAATATCACAAAGTGTGAATTGAAATCAAAGGAAAAGAAGCTGAATAAACAATCATTGAAACTGAGAACAGGATGAACAAAAACCTGTTTCAAGTTAAAACTCCCAGTTCTAATCTTTTCACTCCATTTCATTTTCTCACAAATTTCTAACAAATCACATTACGGATCTGATCTGGATCTGGGGCCTCATTTATAAAACCTTGTGTAGGATTTCTACCAGCTTAGCTTCCAAGATCAGATGAGATCAGGCGTGTTCAGGGTGGTATGGCCGTAAGGATCAGTGACACGAAGAAATGACCTTTTTATAGGTGAAAATACACTGAAAACCTGTTGATTGTTCCATCTGTTGTCAATCAGGTGTCTCTCAATTCAAACTGGAATAAAGCTCCAGAGTGTCTTTGTTGTGAGTCTCTCTCAAATACTGACCACCAATCAGAGACTGGTCAGCTGATGGAGCTCACCTGGTCCATCCAGGCTCCAGAAAACATGGAGGAACTCTGTCAGGACCTGTCAGTGTCAAGCCTGAAAGGTCCTTTGTGATCTCAACCTGAGGATTATCAGTAAATAAACACCATGAAGCAAACTCCCCGTCGGGGAATTGAACCCCGGTCTCCCACGTGACAGGCGGGGATACTGACCACTATACTAACGAGGAGATACTGCCGTGTCTCATCACAATACTACACATGGAATCTGAGTTTCAGTTGTCCAATACCCCGCTTGACCAACGTTCGTGTTTTCTTACGGACCCTGTGCACAAACAAAACCAAAAATAAAGCAGCTGCACGTAAACGCTAGAAATGGCAACGAATTGTAGATGAATTTAAAGTAATAAGACAATCCAACTGCTCCTTAATGTCAACGCATTATAGGCTCTAGTTTCTCATTATTGACGTTACCTGTTGTAATTCAGTTGTGGTCCTGCTTCTGGACGAAGGTATGGAGTGAGAAGTCAAGGTTTGTATGGTAACCACTGTCCCCTAACAGGTGGCAGCCAGTTGGACCGTACCGTTCTTCAAAGAGCGTCTCAGTTCTCAGACAGCATCCGGGAGTCGTGTGTTGAGCCGGGCCATTTGGCCACGACGTCCACAATCATATAGTTTACATTAAAAACAATCAGTGTGTTGATGCTGTGGCAGTGTTTCCTGTTTACATAAACAGCCTCATCTTGTGACGGTGCCGTTATGCAGATGTGACACCATCAACACCTGGGAAACCCACTATGTCCATGAATGACCCTCTGTTTGCCTGCAACCAGTGACCATCCAGTGGGAAGTGAATTAAATGTATCAATCATGATTGATGACCAAAGGGCTCGTCCGGGAATTGAACCCGGGACCTCTCGCACCCTAAGCGAGAATCATACTCCTAGACCAACGAGCCGACATGTTCAAGCAGCTAAAGGACTCCAGTGATTGTCATAAATCTGCAGGTTTGGATCATTTCCACACTTCAAGTCAGGACCAGCTTGGAGTTTGTATGTTCTCCTTGTCTGTGCCTGGGTTTTCTCCAGGTGCTCCACTTTTCTTGAAAACATCAAAACATATATTTCAGGCTCATTGGTGACTTAGTTCCTGAATCTCTAAATATCAAAGAAACACATTTTAAACCAAAGTTGAAGTGTTGAAGTTGATTGAGGACAACTTGTGTCTGAAATGGAGGAAGCAAGTGTTCTTGTGGGTAATATGGGACTAAGAGCTCTTTAAGATACGATGGATCCTGGTTGTTAAGAGCTTTAGAGGTTAAAGAAGGATTTTAAATTCTATTGTAGATTGAACAGGAAGCCAATGAAGAGAAGCTTGAATAGATGAAGAAAGAGACTCAATGTCCTTTGTAAATGATGAGATATGACTTCAACATGAGACACAGTGACAGCCTGTAATGACACAGCTGATCAATTAGTAGGATTAATAATGGAAACAGAGACAGAAGGCAGAACAGAGAGAGTGTGGATTACACTGAGCTGTGCAGCACTAGTTGGGTGAGGACGAGGTGAGGACTGATGTTCTCCTCCACAGAGAGAAGCTGCTGGTAGCTCACTCTCTATGCTCCTCTGGAGGTGAGGACTGATGTTCTCCTCCACAGAGAGAAGCTGCTGGTAGCTCACTCTCTATGCTCCTCTGGAGGTGAGGACTGATGTTCTCCTCCACAGAGAGAAGCTGCTGGTAGCTCACTCTCTATGCTCCTCTGGAGGTGAGGACTGATGTTCTCCTCCACAGAGAGAAGCTACTGGTAGCTCACTCTCTATGCTCCTCTGGAGGTGAGGACTGATGTTCTCCTCCACAGAGAGAAGCTGCTGGTAGCTCACTCTCTATGCTCCTCTGGAGGTGAGGACTGATGTTCTCCTCCACAGAGAGAAGCTGCTGGTAGCTCACTCTCTATGCTCCTCTGGAGGTGAGGACTGATGTTCTCCTCCACAGAGAGAAGCTGCTGGTAGCTCACTCTCTATGCTCCTCTGGAGGTGAGGACTGATGTTCTCCTCCACAAAGGAAGCTTTTTTTAAACTCCAAAACACAGCAGTGGGAAGCAACGCAACACTATTACACATGTTTGTATTGGAGACAGCCCTGAGCTTCCCCGACAGGCTGTTCCACAAACGGGGGCCATAGGAGCTGAATTCAGCCTCCTTGTGTGTGTTGATCCTTGATTGAGGGACAATTAAAAGACCTCAGGGCCCATGAGGGTCGATATGATAAAATAAATAAGAGGGTGCAAAACCATGAAGACACTTGAAGGGTTATGAAGGGTTTATCTCTTGCTGTACTCTTCACAAACTGTTTCACCCATCAGATATACAAACAGGTACTTTACGTTATGTACTGAAAAAAGGTAAACCCTTTAAAATGACATGTAAACTAAACCACTGGTGTAACATGCTGTTATTATCATCTTCAATACATGTTGGTTTACAGCAGGTATATAAACGATGAACACGCGCAAGAAACCATGCATTCATAACTTTTTTGGGACATTTAAAAGTAGCCACTTACTGCTAATATGTAGCATTCAAGTTAAATATGTCATCATTTCCTGTCTGACAGGAGGTTGCAGGACAGAATTGAAATCAAAGGAACAGAGGCTGAATCAATAATCATTCAAACTGAGAACAGGCTGAACAAAAACCTGTTTTGTGGTCAAGTTAAAACACTCAATTCCATCTTTTCACTCCAGACCCAGGCCTTGTTGATTTCTGGTCTCTTCAAATCCTCCAACTCAGTTTCTGGAAAGAACTTCCTCAACTCTTCTTGCTCAGTTTCAACTCATCTCTCACTTTTCTTCCTCACAAAGGCAAAAAATACAACTTTGTCCTTCACAATCAAATCCCTGTTAAACGTTCAACTTCCTTAAACATTATAATTATTATTTCGGAAAAAGGCTGTTGGTAAGAGGTAGGATGAACAGTATTTACACATTTCAAGCCAGTGAGTTAAACTACAAAAGGAGAGACTTTCCACAGTCATGATGGATCAGGCCCAATGTGCTGGGGAAGCTTGACTGTGGCCAGGTGGCGCCCTCTGGTGACAGAAGGAAAAGCTTACAGCACCTGGTGTTGTGACATTAACTGGCCAGCAGGTGGCACAAGCCCATGAAATCCTCTGATCTTGGGATTCTGCTGAATCCCAAGATCAGCAATAGGGACTTTGGGGGGTCATGAGCTGTTCCCTGGCAGTCTCCCATCCAAGCACTAACCAGGCCTGACCCTGCTTAACTTCCATGACCAGGTGTGTTCAGGGTGGTGTGGCAGTGAGCAACAGTAAGAGGAATAGATTATCTTTTTATAGGGAAAATACTGTGATCTGAGTCCACTGAGCTCTGCAGGTGAATCACATGACCTCTGATGGTGGGAACATGGAAACATGAGAGCATTGGTGGTTCAGTGGTAGAATTCTGCCATGCGGGAGGCCCGGGTTCAATTCCCGGCCAATGCAGCTCCTTATTGTACCAATCATCAATAATTTTAAAGTTTATCTAACCTGCCTTGTCTGAATAAAGGCTTTCAGGTTGAATATTACTTGTCACAGATTATATACACTGGTTATTGTGTATATACACATGAAGAAACAACATCCAGCAGAAGACAACACCCCAGACCTTGAGCCTCACTCTCTTTCTCACCATGTCCTTCACTTCTTATGGTCCAAATAGATCTACTGTTGTGAACTCAAATGTCCTGGCTGGCTGCGTTCACTCCAGTGGAAGGTCACCCATGATTTGCTGACACTTTCTCACCCTGACTCTTCTGTCAACAACTTTCTTAGCCACTCTCTGAGCCCTTCTAACCCAGGCTTCCTTCCTCATCTGAAGGAGTGTTCCTGCTTCCTCTTCATGGTTTGCTTTGTGGGCCTCCTGATCTAGAAGTGTTGATATCCATGCTTCATATGGTAGGATAGGTACTGCACTTTCCTCTTTATTGAAGAACTATTCTTCCTCCACACAGTAACAATCCTGACTCATTGTCTTTGTGTACAGTCAATGTGTTGAGAGTCGTGTCATAAAAGGTAGTAACCTCCTAGTCTGCAAGGAAAAGGTCTTGAAGCACATCTTCACACTCTCCAACAGACAGAACAGCTTGCTTGTCTTTGGTCTTAGCCTCCTCCTGAGCCTTACTGACAGCTGAGCCTTCCTTTGAAGTTTTTCTATGCTCTCCTTGGCAATTACTGAAACCTCTTTAGCTGACTTTTTCGGCCACTCCTCCATTGGCTGCCTCAGGAACCGAGGTCCATTTTGTCATCCTGAAACCTCATTGAGATCCTCAGGAGGATCTTCCTCTAGGTATGTCAGCAATGTTTACGTCTCCCGGGATCTACCACCAGTCCTCAAGTGGTCCAGCCTTGCAAACCCTGTTCACTTACGTCCCGCTCTGGGTGGCTTTGCCTCCTTACGTCCCTCTCTGGGTGGCTTTGCCTCCTTACGTCCCTCTCTGGGTGGCTTTGCCTCCTTACGTCCCTCTCTGGGTGGCTTTGCCTCCTTACGTCCCTCCAGGATGAACTGCAGTAGGACGGAGGCTCAAGGAGCCACAGTGTAGGGACCAAAGAGCCGCGGGGTGCCGACCCTGTCATAGAGGCTAGCCACTTGGCTAATAGCTCTCTTCTGGTCAGTGGGTCAGGAGTCTTTCTCTTTCTTTTCAAGAAGGTCTTGGCCTGTTCTTGTTTTCTTCTTCTTCTTGAGAAGTTGATTGAGGATATTATGTAAATCTGGTCCTTGTCTTGGCGAGATGATTTGAGAAAAAAGGAATGTTTGAAATCACCTTAATTTACACAAAAGGATGGTTTTACTTTGTTGGGATCTCACAAGACCACAGAAAGTTTGTTCATTTCCAAGGAAAGACATTTTTCATGTGTCATGATGCAGTCATAACATGTGAATTCTGACTCAGGAATGACACTTTTTCACTGCTAGCCCTGTCAAAAATTATTTTTCTTTTTTTTTTTTATAATAATTAAAATGTGATTCTGAAATCTGTGTCTGGAATCAATTAGTGACTTTAGCAACTTTATCCAGAAGACGACTGGTTCTATTGTGTGGAGGTCAAATCTCCTATGTCCTCTAAACACATCACAGCTCCTTTCCTCTGCTGGGGCTAGCCATAGCTTCATTGCTAACCTCTGATGCAAGCTGGACGCTGCTATTGGGTTAAAATGTTGAGTGACAGGATCATCAGCCAATCAGATTCTGATGTGTTATTGACAGAACGCTTTAGGGCCAGCAGAGTTTCTAGTGCTGGTCTGGGTGTGGTCATTGAAATGAGCTTGTCTGATTGGCTCATGGGCAGGAGGTGATGACTCTGTTATTATCTGCTACTCTGGAGTGATGGAGGCTGATTTAACATCAAGATCATGATACGATTGAAGATCTGCTTTGGGGAACTTTTTCAAGGTGCCTGTTTGCAGAAAAAATTTAAATTGTGAGTAGAAGAAGACCGACACAGAAATGATGAGCGAACTCAGACCAACAAAGGCTTTGTGCAGCATTTTACAGCAGGATGATTTAATCTACAAGTGATGGTGATGCTAGTTTGTTTTTGACTTTCTCTGGATTAGATTGGTGCTGCTGTTGGCAGTTGGTGCTGTTTTTGATTGTAAAGTGGTGTTTCCCATACAATGGTGACACAGACAAAGTGTGCATGCATGACAGTCGTGTGTCAACCTGTTGGAAACACTGGAGAATGATGTGATGGTGAAGCTGCTCACTGGAGTCTTGATGTGTTGTGCTTGTTGATCAGCTGTCATGTTGGTGTGGATTAAGTCCTGATGCATAGTAGTGGCCTTACATTGTGTTTTTACTGTAGGACATAATGTGTGTGGGGGAGGGGGGTATTTTGTTACTGCTGGCCCTGACTGAAACTACTGGTTTTAAATGTTTGTTAAAGAGACAGCGCCATCAGAAAGTAAAGACAGTGTTTCATGAAGCTTCATGTGGCCAGTATGGGGATTGAACCCATGACCTTGGTGTTATTAGCACCACACTCTGACCAACTGAGCTAACCGGCCCACTTTGGTGAAAACAATTTGTATGTGATTTTAAATGTTTTCTATACAACAGCAAAACAAGATGTGAGCTTTTATTGTTTAATGTAACGTAACAATCCTGAAAATATCTCCACTTCTAGTGGCGGCGTTCTCCTCCTTTCCTGAAGGACTTCATGTTTCACTCCAGCAGTTCTGATCCATCTGGAGCTTTATTTTCTTTTTAATTCCACATGGTGTCTGACTTTGGATCAGAAGGTTGAGGGTTCAAGTCCCTTCATGGTTAGAAAAATCCATCATGAAGTGTGTGAAGTACCACTAGAGAGCCTCACCATGGTTTCACCACATTTACTGGACTTCTGATGGAAAAGCTGCTTCTGCTCACCTCACAGTCATTCTGTCCTAAACTGCCCACATGTAGAAGTCATAGCACACTATTCCTTTAAGTTTTGATGTGCTTTTTACATCCATGCGCCCAAGCTAACATGCCAGCATGTTATTTTTAACATGCTAGTATGTATGGGAGCTAACGTGTGCTATGTGAGCCAATGTGTACTGTGTGAAGACGTTTTCAAAAAGTATTAATAATAGTCAAAAAAACTGTTAAGAAAATAATAGTAACAGTGAAAAAGTATCAATAAATTACCAACTCGAGCTACGAGCTACACTCGGTAGAGCCAAGATCTTCACCAATGCCACATTTCTTAAAGGAACCGAGTTAGCATCGCTAGCGTGATAGCCATTAGGTTTTCTTAATGCTAACTGGGTAGGCCAGGAAGCTATAACACTGAGCCACGAGCTCCTCACGGCTTCCTGCAGCCAAATGACATCATTTTAGCCGCCACGCCCCTCAGTGCAGTCCTGTTCACGTGGACGTCACCGCTCCGTGTGCCTCCCAATTCTTCTGACTACACGGACGGAGACGTGAGGAAAAAAAGGTGGAGCTGAAGAGGAGGAAGACTGAAGACTTGGTTCTAAAGACACAAAAAGCATCAAGCTGCACCTCCACACTGAAAACACAAGATGTGCTTCACCAATATTTTTGGATCTCAATCAACCCGTTTCACTTTGACACTAAATCCTGATAAAAGATGAAGAAAAGGAAGAGCAAAATAGTCCTGGAGGAGGTCAGGAGGTGATATTATTAGGTGTATCAGAATCACAAATGAAGCTGTATAGAGTGTGGTTGGGGGTTCAGCTAATGACAATTAAGGAAGACCCTCCCTTTGACCCTTGCACAATGAGGAAGCTCTGCTCTGTCACACGGCATCATGGGAGAAAGTATAATACAACTCCTTCAAAGGTTCACGAACATACCAGGATGTTTAATCATGCCCTGCTGTCAGAAGAGGGATTTGAACCCACGCCTCCAGAAGAGACTGCGACCTGAACGCAGCGCCTTGGACCTCTCGGCCATTCTGACCTAAAAACACCCAGGTCACGTGTAGCCGAGGACGTTCTGGGTTCTCTAGTTCATCTCATCTCACACCTTCAGAGACAGTGGTGTCCTCAAGAACAAAATGGTAGGATTGACATCTGAAGCTCTCTCTTATGAGTCTTCCAGGAATTTGCGATTTTCCTCTCCGTCGGGGTACCAGGACCATGGAACGGGTCTGAGTTTGAGGAGCTGATTGGTCAGTGGTTGACTACACGCCCTCAATATTTTAATATGTCGGCTGGATGAATCCTCTGCTGTCAGTGTGATCAGCTTTGCACTGGTTGTTTTTTTTTTTTTCCTTTTCTTTTCTTTGCTACTCAACTTTCATGTTGGTCATGAAAGAGCAGATGTGAGGCAGGGGGAGACCGGGGTTCAGGACTTTGCATCACGTTGGAGCTTTCTGTTAGCAGCATAGCGTCAGTGTGCCGAGTCTGTCTTTGCATCGCGTCTGTGGTTTCTGTTCAAACGCAATGCTGCAGCGGTCAGTGTTCTGTTCAGTGGTGGTCAGTGCTACTGCATCACCGTGGTTAGTTATTTCTAGCTGCTGAAAGTAACTAAAAAAGCAACTTCTAATCTAATTTAGTTACTTTTAAAAACAAGCAATTAGTAAAATAATTTGGTTACTTTAAAAGGAGTAACTAGTAATCAGTAATCAGATTAGTTTTTCAAGGTAACTGTGACAATACTGCTCAGTTCTCATGTTTGGTTTTTAAAACACCTTCGGTGCTTAAAACAAGAAAATTCCAGATGAAATGGTGTGTCTGCCTCTCCTTTGTTCTTAGTGTCTCCATGGTAACACACGCTGATCACCTTTAATCTCCTTTCATCTCTTCCATGAGGAGCCTCTCTCATCACTTTGTATGGGACATTGATTTGTTGGTTTTTTCAATTGTGTTTGGAAGCAGTTATGTGAATCATTAACAAAAGTCATAACAACGTCTTCCTGATGTTCTTTTTGTGTCTGTGCTCCAGCAGTGCAGGACGAGTTATTCAGTAAAAAACTGAGATGCTGTCACATGGTGGAGGGGCGGAGCCACGCCGTACTGCACCTTACACACCATTTCCTGTTTCATGTAGACACCTGCACACAAAACTGTTAAATACAGAAAGTAGCAACGTGGCTCCTTGTAGCACAACAGAGCCACTATGAGCCACGTATAGTGCTAACCCCCTTTTAGCACCAGTGTTTATGAGTTCATCATGAAACCCTGATTTGACCCTTCATCAGTTACTAAGGCCACATTTAGAAATAAATACATAAAGAGCTTTTTCTACAATCATTCATTGCTACAATAAATGGAGCAGTTTTTTTCTCAGGGTTTCCAATGGGAGTTTTGGTTTGATCTCTACGACATTCCTAGAGAGATCACACCATGGCTGTGGAGGACATTGGTCATTTTAGTGACTGGAGGTGGCGCTAGAGAGCACATTGTTATATAATTAAAGGTTAATTGCATTAATGTTGTGAGGCACTGCTTGGATTTGAACCCAGGACCTCCTGTTTACTAGACAGGCACTTTGACCAGTTAAGCCACAGCGCCTCCTGCAGGGCATTTTTAGTGCTGCTTTACCTGGTGTCAGATGTACTGCAAACACATCTTTACATTTGATCACAGTCTGAAAAAGATGGAGAAAAAACACATTACAATTTTCATTACAGGCTGTCACTGTCACAGGGTCTAAAGTTAGATTTACTTTGTTTTACATAATAACTGTCAGATTACAAACAACATTGAGAGTCTGTTTCTTGATCTATGATCATATTTCATATTCTGATGCTTCAAAGTGTGAAAGTTGTGTGAAAGTATTAGAGTCTCATGCTCTAGTGACTGAGCTGGTCAGGCTACTTGTTCTGTAGTGATGAAGGACGAGTGTAAAATCCTCCACTGAAGACCTTCAGGACCACGGTTGACTGTGACTTGCTCACACTGTGGAAACTATTTGAAGCTTCATCCACAGTTGCTATGGAAACAGGAGCAGAACCAGAACTCTTTCAGAACCATGACATCATCACAAGAACAGCTGATATTGCAGAAAGCCTCATTTTAAAAGAAACAATAGCACTTGGATTCATTGTTCGGAGGAGAGAAGGACAATCAAGCAACAGCTGCTGAAAAATAGACACAAGTTCAACACAATGTGAGCTTCAACTTGTCAGCCTTCTGTTGGTGATTTTCATGGACAGGGTGTCGAGGTGCAGCTGAGGCCAGAGGAGACAACAAGTCAACGAGGCTGACAGTAAGGTAAGGCTCTATACTTTCTATTTCACTGGACTTACACTTTCTTACAGGCCTTGTTTTCTTACTGGGAAGAGAAAATCCCTGCTGACTTCACACACTTGTGATCTGAAGTCAAAGCCTGAAAACCTGAACTGTCACTAGCAGAGGATGGTTTCGATCCATCGACTTCTGGGTTATGGGCCCAGCATGCTTCCACTGCGCCACTCTGCTTAGTGCATGACTGCTTCTTCCCAAATCAACTTTCCTTGTAGGATCTTGTTTCCCACTGAGGTCCTGGTTTAGGTGTATGAGGGACATGAAAGTCTACTTGAATTGATCCCCCAACCATTTACTGGAGCACCATTTGTTTCCAGTGTGGTTTTGGACTTGTTGACAGTGTTGGCTGGGAGAGAAAATATCATCAGGGTGAAGGTGTGAGATGAGAGGAACTAGAGAACCCAGAATGTCCTCGGCTCCACGAGACCTGGAGTCTCTACTGCCGAGGACCTCAGGGCCCATGAGGGTCGATATGATAAAAGCAGTTCAGATAAATAAGAGGGTGCAAAACCATAAAGACACTTGAAGGGTTATGAAGGGTTTATCTCTTGCTGTACTCTTTACAAACTGTTTCACCCATCAGATATAAGAACAGTTACTTTACGTTATGTACTGAAAAAAGGTCAACCTCGGGTGCTTGATTGGTATATAAGCAGCAAAATCATGCAAGAAACCATTCATTACACATTCATAACTTTTTTATGAAATTTCAAAGTAGCAACTTGCGTCTAATATGAAACTTGGCCTGTGAATTCAGGTTAAATGAATGTCTTTCATCATCATTTTCTGTCTGGCAGGGAGCTTTACAGTGCCAGACCACTCTTGATTTGAGGAAGTAAACTCATCCACAGCTTTGGAAAGTGGCAGTGGTGAGATTTGAACCCACACCTCCTGAGAGACTGGAGCCTTAACCCAGCACCTTAATAGTCAGTCTTCCTCCTATCTGGTGCTCATGGCTAATTTGCATATTGCAGGACTGACTCCAGCAGACTCTAACCTTCAGTTGTGGATGAAGTTCATCTGCAGATACTTGTGGACCAAAACCCTTGAGTTATGACCTCCTGCTGTGATTGAAACTCCAGTATTTAAAGCTTGTAGCTCACAGGTGTGTTTAGTTACATAATCAGAGAGCAGCAGAGTCCATCAATGTCTCATTACCTCCTGTGGATTCAATTCAGATGAGAGAGGCTCCTCATGGAGATCAAAGGAGATAAAAGGAGAGTGTCTGATGACACATGGTGATTACCTGGAAGAATGATTGGATGCTTTTCTTTGTCACTTAGATCAGCTAGCTTCAGTCTGCCTCTGATCCTCAGCAGACCGTCTGAATCTACAGTCTGTAATGAAAATTGTAATGTGTTTTTTTCTCCATCTTTTTCAGACTGTTATCAAATGTAAAGATGTGTTTGCAGTACATCTGACACCAGGTAAAGCAGCACTAAAAATGCCCTGCAGGAGGCGCTGTGGCTTAGCTGGTCAAAGTGCCTGTCTTGTAAACAGGAGATCCTGGGTTCAAATCCCAGCAGTGCCTCAGAACATTAATTCAACTAACCATTAATTATATAACAATGTGCTCTCTAGCGCCACCTCCAGTCACTAAAATGACCAATGTCCTCCACAGCCATGGTGTGATCTCTCTAGGAATGTCGTAGAGATCAAACCAAAACTCCCATTGGAAACCCTGAGAAAAAAACTGCTCCATTTATTGTAGCAATGAATGATTGTAGAAAAAGCTCTTTATGTATTTATTTCTAAATGTGGCCTTAGTAACTTCTGAAGGGTCAAATCAGGGTTTCATGATGAACTCATAAACACTGGTGCTAAAAGGGGGTTAGCACTATACGTGGCTCATAGTGGCTCTGTTGTGCTACAAGGAGCCACGTTGCTACTTTCTGTATTTAACAGCTTTGTGTGCAGGAGTCTACATGAAACAGGAAATGGTCTGTAAGGTGCAGTACGGCGTGGCTCCGCCCCTCCACCATGTGACAGTGTCTCAGTTCTTTGCTGAATAACTCGTCCTGCACTGCTGGAGCACAGACACAAAAAGAACATCAGGAAGACGTTGTTATGACTTTTGTTAATGATTCACATAACTGCTTCCAAACACAATTGAAAAAACCAGCAAAACAATGTCCCATACAAAGTGATGGGAGAGGCTCCTCATGGAAGAGATGAAAGGAGATTAAAGTAGATCAACATCTGTTGCCATGGAGACACTAAGAACAAAGGAGAGGCAGACACACACTATTTCATCTGGAATTTTCTTGTTTTAAGCACCGAAGGTGTTTTAAAAACCAAACATGAGAACTGAGCAGTGTTGTCACAGTTACCTTGAAAAACTAATCTGATTACTGATTACAGTTACTCCTTTAAAAGTAACCCAATTACTTTACTAATTACTTGTTTTTAAAAGTAACTATATTAGATTAGAAGTTACTTTTTTAGTTACTTTCAGCAGCTAGAAATAACTAACCACGGTGATGCAGCGGTGACACAGTAGCGCTGACCACCACTGAAAAGAACACTGACCGCTGCAGCATCGCGTTTGAACAGAAACCACAGACGCGATGCAAAGACAGACTCGGCACGCTGACGCTATGCTGCTAACAGAAAGCTCCAACGTGATGCAAAGTCCTGAGCCCCGGTCTCCCCCTGCCTCACATCTGCTCTTTCATGACCAAAGTGAAAGTTGAGTAGCAAAGAAAAGAAAAGGAAAAAAGAAACCAAAAAAAAATCAGTGCAAAGCTGACCACACTGACAGCAGAGGATTCATCCAGCCGACATATTAAAATATTGTAGTAAACCACTGATCAGCTCCTCAAACTCAGACCCGTTCCATGGTCCTGGTACCCCGACGGAGAGGAAAATCACAAATTCCTGCAGTGGAAACGTGAACCGTAACAGACTATACCGTTCTATCCCAGTACTTTTTGTGCAGTGGAAACGGGGCTTTTGACACCCCTGCTCCACAGTGGTGACCTCTCCACTGGAAGACTCAGAAGAGAGAGCTTCAGATGTCAATCCTACCATTTTGTTCTTGAGGACACCACTGTCTCTGAAGGTGTGAGATGAGATGAACTAGAGAACCCAGAACGTCCTCGGCTACACGTGACCTGGGTGTTTTTAGGTCAGAATGGCCGAGAGGTCCAAGGCGCTGCGTTCAGGTCGCAGTCTCTTCTGGAGGCGTGGGTTCAAATCCCACTTCTGACAGCAGAGCATGTTTAAACATCCATGTGTGCTCATGAACCTTTAAAGGAGTTATATTATACTTTCTCCCATGATGCCATGTGACAGAGCAGAGCTTCCTCATTGTGCAAGGGTCAAAGGGAGGGTCTTCCTTAATTGTCATTAGCTGAACCCCCAATCACACTCTATACAACTTCATTTGTGATTCTGTGACACCAAATAATATCGTCTCCTGACCTCCACCTCCTCCAGGACTATTTTGCTCTTCCTTTTCTTCATATTTTATCAGGATTTAGTGTCAAAGTGATCAATGGGTTGATTGAGATGCAAAAATATTGACGAAGCCCATCTTGTGTTTTCAGTGTGGATGTGCAGCTTGATGCTTTTTGTGTCTTTATAACCAAGTCTTCAGTCTTCCTCCTCTTCAGCTCCACCTTTTTTTCCTCACGTCTCCGTCCGTGTAGTCAGAAGAATTGGGAGGCACACGGAGCGGTGACGTCCACGTGAACAGGACTGCACTGAGGGGCGTGGCGGCTAAAATGATGTCATTTGGCTGCAGGAAGCCGTGAGGAGCTCGTGGCTCAGTGTTATAGTTTCCTGGCCTACCCAGTTAGCATTAAGATAACCTAATGGCTATCATGCTAGCGATGCTAACTCGGTTCCTTAAAGAAATGTGGCATTGGTGAAGATCTTGGCTCTACCGAGTGTAGCTCGTAGCTCTAGTTGGTAATTTATTGATACTTTTTCACTGTTACTATTATTTTCTTGATAGTTCTAGTAAGTAGGCTCAAGGTCTGGGGTGTTGTCTTCTGCTGGATGTTGTTTCTTCATGTGTATATACACTATAACCAGTACATAACTGTTACATAACATCTATGACAAGTAATATTCAAACTCACAGCCTTTATTCAGACAAGGCAGGTTAGTTAAACTTGTAAATTATTGATGATTCGTAAAATCAGGTGATGCATTGGCCGGGAATTGAACCCGGGCCTCCCACGTGGCAGGCGATAATTCTACCACTGAACCACCAATGCTCTCATGTTTCCATGTTCCCACCATCAGAGGTCATGTGATTCTCAGTTTGAAAATGATTCATTCAGCCTCATTTCCTTCGATGACACTTTGTGATAATGAACAGGTTAGGGTTAGGGTTTAGGGTTTAGGGTTTAGGGTTTAGGGTTTAGGGTTTAGGGTATAGGGTTTAGGGTTTGGGGCTAGGGTTAGGGTTAGGATGAAGACTCCAGTCTCTCAGGAGTTGTGGGTGGATTTAGTTCCTCAAATCAAGAGTGGTCTGGCACTTTAAGGCTCCCTGCCAGACAGAAAACGATGACACAAGACATTCCTTTAATGCACAGGCCCAAGCTTCATATTAGACAAAGTTGCGACTTTGAAATTTCCTGGAAAAGTTATGAATGTGTAATAAATCATTTTTTCCTGTGTTTGCTGTTAATATACCTGCTGTTATGTTACACCAGTGATTTAGTTTACGAGTCATTTTAAAGCTAAGTAATGCTAATGGTGGCTATCAATAAAGCACCCGAGGTTTACCTTTTTTCAGTACATAACATAAAGTAAATGTTCGTATATCTGATGGGTGAAACAGTTTGTAAAGAGTACAGCAAGAGATAAACCCTACATAACCCTTCAAGTGTCCTGAGAGACTGGAGCCTTAATAGTGGTAGTAGTACTATCTGGTACTGTTTGGTAGTGTAGTAGTACTATATGGTCCTGTTTGATAGTGGTAGTAGTTCTATCTGGTACTGTTTGATAGTGGTAGTAGTTCTATCTGGTACTGTTTGGTAGTGGGAGTAGTACTCTCTGGCACTGTTTGGTATTGGCAGTAGTACTATCTGGCACTGTTTGGTAGTGTAGTAGTACTATCTGGTACTGTTTGTTAATGGTAGTAGTTCTACATGGCACTGTTTGATAGTGGTAGTAGTACTATCTGGTACTGTTTGTTAATTGTAGTAGTTCTACATGGCATTGTTTGATAGTGGTAGAAGTAATATCTGGCACTGTTTGGTAGTGGTAGTAGTACTCTCTGGTACTGTTTGGTAGTGATAGTAGTACTATATGGTACTGTTTGGTAGTGATAATAGTACTATCTTGTACTGTTTGGTAGTGGTAGTAGTACTATCTGGTACTGTCAGATAGTGGTAGTTGTACTATCTGTTACTAGTTTGGTAGTGGTAGAAGTACTATCTGGTGCTGTTTGGTAGTGTAGTAATACTATCTGCTACTGTTTGATAGTGGTAATAGTAGTATATGGTACTGTTTGGTAGTGATATAGTACTATCTTGTACTGTTTGTTAGTGGTAGTATTAATATATGGTACTGTTTGTTAATGGTAGTAGCACTATCTGGTACTGTTTGATAAGTACCCAAGGGTTAACCCTAGCCCTAACCCTAACCCTAAACCCTAATCCCCATCTCCTAACCCTAACCCTAACCCTATACCTATCCCTAACCCTAACCCTAAACCTAAAACCCTAACCCTAACCCTATACCTATCCCTACCCCTAACCCTAAACCTAAAACCCTAACCTTAGCCCCAATCCATAACCCTAAACCCTAACCCTAGCCCTAGCCCTAACCCTAATCCTAACCCTATCCCATAACCCTAACCCTAACACTACTAGGTAATAGTACTATCTGGTACTGTTTGGCAGTGGTAGTAGTACTATCTGGTGCTGTTTGATTGTGGTAGTAGTACTATCTGGTACTGTTTGGTAGTGGTAGTAGTACTATATGGCACTGTTTGGTAGTGGTAGTAGTAATATCTGGTGCTGTTTGATAGTGGTAGTAGTTCTATCTGGTACTGTTTGGTTGTGGTAGTAGTACTCTCTGGTACTGTTTGGTAGTGGTAGTAGTACTATCTGGTACTGTTTGGTAGTGGTAGTAGTACTATCTGGTGCTGTTTGATTGTGGTAGTAGTACTATATGGTACTGTTTGATAGTGGTAGTAGTTCTATCTGATACTGTTTGATAGGTGTTGTAGTACTATCTGGTGCTGTTTGATCGTGGTAGTAGTACTATCTGGTACTGTTTGGTAGTGATAGTGGTAGTAGTAATATCTGGTGCTGTTTGATAGTGGTAGTAGTACTCTCTGGTACTGTTTGGTAGTGGTAGTAGTACTATCTGGTACTGTTTGGTAGTGGTGGTAGTACAATCTGACACTGTTTGATAGTGGTAGTAGTACTATCTGGTACTGTTTGATGGTGGTAGTAGTACTATCTGGTACTGTTTGGTAGTGGTAGTAGTACTATCTGGTACTTTTTGGTAGTGGTAGTAGTACTATCTGGTACTGTTTGGTAGTGGTAGTAGTACTCTCTGGCACTGTTTGGTAGTGGTAGTAGTACTATCTGATATTGTTTGGTAGTGGTAGTAGTACTATATGGCACTGTTTGGTAGTGGTAGTAGTACTATCTGGTGCTGTTTGATTGTGGTAGTAGTACTATATGGTACTGTTTGGTAGTGATAGTGGTAATATCTGGTACTGTTTGGTAGTGGTAGTAGTACTATATGACACTGTTTGGTAGTGGTAGTAGTAATATCTGGTGCTGTTTGATAGTGGTAGTAGTACTCTCTGGTACTGTTTGGTAGTGGTAGTAGTACTATATGGTTCTGTTTGATAGTGGTAGAAGTAATATCTGGCACTGTTTGGTAGTGGTAGTAGTACTCTCTGGCACTGTTTGGTAGTGGTAGTAGTACTACCTGATATTGTTTGGTAGTGGTAGTAGTACTATATGGCACTGTTTGGTAGTGGTAGTAGTACTATCTGGTGCTGTTTGATAGTGGTAGTAGTTCTATCTGGTACTGTTTGGTTGTGGTAGTAGTACTCTCTGGTACTGTTAGGTAGTGGTAGTAGTACTATCTGGTGCTGTTTGGTAGTGGTGGTAGTACAATCTGATACTGTTTGATAGTGGTAGTAGTACTATCTGGTGCTGTTTGATAGTGGTAGTAGTTCTATCTGGTACTGTTTGGTTGTGGTAGTAGTACTCTCTGGTACTGTTAGGTAGTGGTAGTAGTACTATCTGGTGCTGTTTGGTAGTGGTGGTAGTACAATCTGATACTGTTTGATAGTGGTAGTAGTACTATCTGGCACTGTTTGGTAGTGGTAGTAGTACTATCTGGTACTGTTTGGTAGTGGTAGTAGTACTCTCTGGCACTGTTTGGTAGTGGTAGTAGTACTATATGGTACTGTTTGGTAGTGGTAGTAGTACTATATGGCACTGTTTGGTAGTGGTAGTAGTAATATCTGGTGCTGTTTGATAGTGGTAGTAGTACTATCTGGTGCTGTTTGGTAGTGGTAGTAGTACTATATGGCACTGTTTGATAGTGGTAGAAGTAATATCTGGCACTGTTTGGTAGTGGTAGTAGTACTCTCTGGTACTGTTTGGTAGTGGTAGTAGTACTATCTGGTACTGTTTGGTAGTGGTAGTAGTACTATCTGGTACTGTTTGGTTGTGGTAGTAGTACTCTCTGGTACTGTTTGGTAGTGGTAGTAGTACTATCTGGTGCTGTTTGGTAGTGGTGGTAGTACAATCTGATATTGTTTGATAGTGGTAGTAGTACTATATGGCACTGTTTGGTAGTGATAGTAGTACTATATGGTACTGTTTGGTAGTGATAATAGTCCTATCTTGTACTGTTTGGTAGTGGTAGTAGTACTATCTGGTACTGTCAGATAGTGGTAGTTGTACTATCTGTTACTAGTTTGGTAGTGTAGTAATACTATCTGCTACTGTTTGATAGTGGTAATAGTAGTATATGGTACTGTTTGGTAGTGATATAGTACTATCTTGTACTGTTTGTTAGTGGTAGTATTAATATATGGTACTGTTTGTTAATGGTAGTAGTACTATCTGGTACTGTTTGATAAGTACCCAAGGGTTAACCCTAGCCCTAATCCTAACCCTAACCCTAACCCTAACCCTAAACCCTAATCCCCATCTCCTAACCCTAACCCTAACCCTAAACCTAAAACCCTAACCCTAACCCTAGCCCTAATCCATAACCCTAAACCCTAACCCTAACCCTAACCCTAAACCCTAACCCTAATCGCCAAACCCTAACCCTAACCCTATACCTATCCCTACCCCTAACCCTAAACCTAAAACCCTAACCCTAGCCCTAATCCATAACCCTAAACCCTAACCCTAACCCTAACCCTAACCCTAAACCCTAACCCTAATCGCCAAACCCTAACCCTAACCCTATACCTATCCCTACCCCTAACCCTAAACCTAAAACCCTAACCTTAGCCCCAATCCATAACCCTAAACCCTAACCCTAGCCCTAGCCCTAACCCTAATCCTAACCCTATCCCATAACCCTAACCCTAACACTACTAGGTAATAGTACTATCTGGTACTGTTTGGTATTGGTAGTAGTACTATCTGGTACTGTTTGGTAGTGGTAGTAGTACTATATGGCACTGTTTGGTAGTGGTAGTAGTACTATCTGGTGCTGTTTGATTGTGGTAGTAGTACTATCTGGTACTGTTTGGTAGTGGTAGTAGTACTATATGGCACTGTTTGGTAGTGGTAGTAGTAATATCTGGTGCTGTTTGATAGTGGTAGTAGTTCTATCTGGTACTGTTTGGTTGTGGTAGTAGTACTCTCTGGTACTGTTTGGTAGTGGTAGTAGTACTATCTGGTGCTGTTTGGTAGTGGTGGTAGTACAATCTGATACTGTTTGGTAGTGGTAGTAGTACTATATGGCACTGTTTGGTAGTGGTAGTAGTACTATCTGGTGCTGTTTGATTGTGGTAGTAGTACTATCTGGTACTGTTTGGTAGTGGTAGTAGTACTATATGGCACTGTTTGGTAGTGGTAGTAGTAATATCTGGTGCTGTTTGATAGTGGTAGTAGTTCTATCTGGTACTGTTTGGTTGTGGTAGTAGTACTCTCTGGTACTGTTTGGTAGTGGTAGTAGTACTATCTGGTACTGTTTGGTAGTGGTAGTAGTACTATCTGGTGCTGTTTGATTGTGGTAGTAGTACTATATGGTACTGTTTGATAGTGGTAGTAGTTCTATCTGATACTGTTTGATAGGTGTTGTAGTACTATCTGGTGCTGTTTGATAGTGGTAGTAGTACTATCTGGTACTGTTTGGTAGTGATAGTGGTAGTAGTAATATCTGGTGCTGTTTGATAGTGGTAGTAGTACTCTCTGGTACTGTTTGGTAGTGGTAGTACTACTATCTGGTACTGTTTGGTAGTGGTGGTAGTACAATCTGACACTGTTTGATAGTGGTAGTAGTACTATCTGGTACTGTTTGATGGTGGTAGTAGTACTATCTGGTACTGTTTGGTAGTGGTAGTAGTACTATCTGGTACTTTTTGGTAGTGGTAGTAGTACTATCTGGTACTGTTTGGTAGTGGTAGTAGTACTATCTGGTACTGTTTGGTAGTGGTAGTAGTACTCTCTGGCACTGTTTGGTAGTGGTAGTAGTACTATATGGTACTGTTTGGTAGTGGTAGTAGTACTATATGGCACTGTTTGGTAGTGGTAGTAGTAATATCTGGTGCTGTTTGATAGTGGTAGTAGTACTATCTGGTGCTGTTTGGTAGTGGTAGTAGTACTATATGGCACTGTTTGATAGTGGTAGAAGTAATATCTGGCACTGTTTGGTAGTGGTAGTAGTACTCTCTGGTACTGTTTGGTAGTGGTAGTAGTACTATCTGGTACTGTTTGGTAGTGGTAGTAGTACTATCTGGTACTGTTTGGTTGTGGTAGTAGTACTCTCTGGTACTGTTTGGTAGTGGTAGTAGTACTATCTGGTGCTGTTTGGTAGTGGTGGTAGTACAATCTGATATTGTTTGATAGTGGTAGTAGTACTATATGGCACTGTTTGGTAGTGATAGTAGTACTATATGGTACTGTTTGGTAGTGATAATAGTCCTATCTTGTACTGTTTGGTAGTGGTAGTAGTACTATCTGGTACTGTCAGATAGTGGTAGTTGTACTATCTGTTACTAGTTTGGTAGTGTAGTAATACTATCTGCTACTGTTTGATAGTGGTAATAGTAGTATATGGTACTGTTTGGTAGTGATATAGTACTATCTTGTACTGTTTGTTAGTGGTAGTATTAATATATGGTACTGTTTGTTAATGGTAGTAGTACTATCTGGTACTGTTTGATAAGTACCCAAGGGTTAACCCTAGCCCTAATCCTAACCCTAACCCTAACCCTAACCCTAAACCCTAATCCCCATCTCCTAACCCTAACCCTAACCCTATACCTATCCCTAACCCTAACCCTAAACCTAAAACCCTAACCCTAACCCTAGCCCTAATCCATAACCCTAAACCCTAACCCTAACCCTAACCCTAAACCCTAACCCTAATCGCCAAACCCTAACCCTAACCCTATACCTATCCCTACCCCTAACCCTAAACCTAAAACCCTAACCCTAGCCCAAATCCATAACCCTAAACCCTAACCCTAACCCTAACCCTAACCCTAAACCCTAACCCTAATCGCCAAACCCTAACCCTAACCCTATACCTATCCCTACCCCTAACCCTAAACCTAAAACCCTAACCTTAGCCCCAATCCATAACCCTAAACCCTAACCCTAGCCCTAGCCCTAACCCTAATCCTAACCCTATCCCATAACCCTAACCCTAACACTACTAGGTAATAGTACTATCTGGTACTGTTTGGTATTGGTAGTAGTACTATCTGGTACTGTTTGGTAGTGGTAGTAGTACTATATGGCACTGTTTGGTAGTGGTAGTAGTACTATCTGGTGCTGTTTGATTGTGGTAGTAGTACTATCTGGTACTGTTTGGTAGTGGTAGTAGTACTATATGGCACTGTTTGGTAGTGGTAGTAGTAATATCTGGTGCTGTTTGATAGTGGTAGTAGTTCTATCTGGTACTGTTTGGTTGTGGTAGTAGTACTCTCTGGTACTGTTTGGTAGTGGTAGTAGTACTATCTGGTGCTGTTTGGTAGTGGTGGTAGTACAATCTGATACTGTTTGGTAGTGGTAGTAGTACTATATGGCACTGTTTGGTAGTGGTAGTAGTACTATCTGGTGCTGTTTGATTGTGGTAGTAGTACTATCTGGTACTGTTTGGTAGTGGTAGTAGTACTATATGGCACTGTTTGGTAGTGGTAGTAGTAATATCTGGTGCTGTTTGATAGTGGTAGTAGTTCTATCTGGTACTGTTTGGTTGTGGTAGTAGTACTCTCTGGTACTGTTTGGTAGTGGTAGTAGTACTATCTGGTACTGTTTGGTAGTGGTAGTAGTACTATCTGGTGCTGTTTGATTGTGGTAGTAGTACTATATGGTACTGTTTGATAGTGGTAGTAGTTCTATCTGATACTGTTTGATAGGTGTTGTAGTACTATCTGGTGCTGTTTGATAGTGGTAGTAGTACTATCTGGTACTGTTTGGTAGTGATAGTGGTAGTAGTAATATCTGGTGCTGTTTGATAGTGGTAGTAGTACTCTCTGGTACTGTTTGGTAGTGGTAGTACTACTATCTGGTACTGTTTGGTAGTGGTGGTAGTACAATCTGACACTGTTTGATAGTGGTAGTAGTACTATCTGGTACTGTTTGATGGTGGTAGTAGTACTATCTGGTACTGTTTGGTAGTGGTAGTAGTACTATCTGGTACTTTTTGGTAGTGGTAGTAGTACTATCTGGTACTGTTTGGTAGTGGTAGTAGTACTCTCTGGCACTGTTTGGTAGTGGTAGTAGTACTATCTGATATTGTTTGGTAGTGGTAGTAGTACTATATGGCACTGTTTGGTAGTGGTAGTAGTACTATCTGGTGCTGTTTGATTGTGGTAGTAGTACTATATGGTACTGTTTGGTAGTGATAGTGGTAGTAGTAATATCTGGTGCTGTTTGATAGTGGTAGTAGTTCTATCTGGTACTGTTTGGTAGTGGTAGTAGTACTATCTGGTACTGTTTGGTAGTGGTAGTAGTACTATATGGCACTGTTTGGTAGTGGTAGTAGTAATATCTGGTGCTGTTTGATAGTGGTAGTAGTTCTATCTGGTACTGTTTGGTTGTGGTAGTAGTACTCTCTGGTACTGTTTGGTAGTGGTAGTAGTACTATCTGGTACTGTTTGGTAGTGGTAGTAGTACTATCTGGTGCTGTTTGATTGTGGTAGTAGTACTATCTGGTACTGTTTGGTAGTGGTAGTAGTACTATATGGCACTGTTTGGTAGTGGTAGTAGTAATATCTGGTGCTGTTTGATAGTGGTAGTAGTTCTATCTGGTACTGTTTGGTTGTGGTAGTAGTACTCTCTGGTACTGTTTGGTAGTGGTAGTAGTACTATCTGGTACTGTTTGGTAGTGGTAGTAGTACTATCTGGTGCTGTTTGATTGTGGTAGTAGTACTATATGGTACTGTTTGATAGTGGTAGTAGTTCTATCTGATACTGTTTGATAGGTGTTGTAGTACTATCTGGTGCTGTTTGATAGTGGTAGTAGTACTATCTGGTACTGTTTGATAGTAGTAGTAGTACTCTCTGGTACTGTTTGGTAGTGGTGGTAGTACAATCTGACACTGTTTGATAGTGGTAGTAGTACTATATGGCACTGTTTGATAGTGGTAGAAGTAATATCTGGCACTGTTTGGTAGTGGTAGTAGTACTCTCTGGCACTGTTTGGTAGTGGTAGTAGTACTATCTGGTACTGTTTGGTAGTGGTGGTAGTACAATCTGACACTGTTTGATAGTGGTAGTAGTACTATATGGCACTGTTTGATAGTGGTAGAAGTAATATCTGGCACTGTTTGGTAGTGGTAGTAGTACTCTCTGGCACTGTTTGGTAGTGGTAGTAGTACTATCTGGTGCTGTTTGATAGTGGTAGTAGTTCTATCTGGTACTGTTTGGTTGTGGTAGTAGTACTCTCTGGTACTGTTATGTAGTGGTAGTAGTACTATCTGGTGCTGTTTGGTAGTGGTGGTAGTACAATCTGATACTGTTTGATAGTGGTAGTAGTACTATATGGCACTGTTTGATAGTGGTAGAAGTAATATCTGGCACTGTTTGGTAGTGGTAGTAGTACTATCTGGTACTGTTTGGTAGTGGTAGTAGTACTCTCTGGCACTGTTTGGTAGTGGTAGTAGTACTATCTGGTACTGTTTGGTAGTGGTAGTAGTACTATATGGCACTGTTTGGTAGTGGTAGTAGTAATATCTAGTGCTGTTTGATAGTGGTAGTAGTACTATCTGGTACTGTTTGGTAGTGGTAGTAGTACTATCTGGTACTGTTTGGTAGTGGTAGTAGTACTATATGGCACTGTTTGGTAGTGGTAGTAGTAATATCTAGTGCTGTTTGATAGTGGTAGTAGTACTATCTGGTACTGTTTGGTAGTGGTAGTAGTACTATCTGGTACTGTTTGGTAGTGGTAGTAGTACAATCTGATACTGTTTGATAGTGGTAGTAGTACTATATGGCACTGTTTGATAGTGGTAGAAGTAATATCTGGCACTGTTTGGTAGTGGTAGTAGTACTCTCTGGTACTGTTTGGTAGTGGTAGAAGTAATATCTGGCACTGTTTGATAGTGGTAGTAGTACTATATGGCACTGTTTGATAGTGGTAGAAGTAATATCTGGCACTGTTTGGTAGTGGTAGTAGTACTCTCTGGCACTGTTTGGTAGTGGTAGTAGTACTATCTGATATTGTTTGGTAGTGGTAGTAGTACTATATGGCACTGTTTGGTCGTGGTAGTAGTACTATCTGGTGCTGTTTGATAGTGGTAGTAGTTCTATCTGGTACTGTTTGGTTGTGGTAGTAGTACTCTCTGGTACTGTTTGGTAGTGGTAGTAGTACTATCTGGTGCTGTTTGGTAGTGGTGGTAGTACAATCTGATACTGTTTGATAGTGGTAGTAGTACTATCTGGTACTGTTTGGTAGTGGTAGTAGTACTCTCTGGCACTGTTTGGTAGTGGTAGTAGTACTATCTGGTACTGTTTGGTAGTGGTAGTAGTACTATATGGCACTGTTTGGTAGTGGTAGTAGTAATATCTGGTACTGTTTGATAGTGGTAGTAGTACTATATGGCACTGTTTGATAGTGGTAGAAGTAATATCTGGCACTGTTTGGTAGTGGTAGTAGTACTCTCTGGTACTGTTTGGTAGTGGTAGTAGTACTATCTGGTACTGTTTGGTAGTGGTAGTAGTACTATCTGGTACTGTTTGGTTGTGGTAGTAGTACTCTCTGGTACTGTTTGGTAGTGGTAGTAGTACTATCTGGTACTGTTTGGTTGTGGTAGTAGTACTCTCTGGTACTGTTTGGTAGTGGTAGTAGTACTATCTGGTGCTGTTTGGTAGTGGTGGTAGTACAATCTGATACTGTTTGATAGTGGTAGTAGTACTATATGGCACTGTTTGATAGTGGTAGAAGTAATATCTGGCACTGTTTGGTAGTGGTAGTAGTACTCTCTGGCACTGTTTGGTAGTGGTAGTAGTACTATCTGGTACTGTTTGGTAGTGGTAGTAGTACTATATGGCACTGTTTGGTAGTGGTAGTAGTAATATCTGGTGCTGTTTGATAGTGGTAGTAGTACTATCTGGTACTGTTTGGTAGTGGTAGTAGTACTATATGGCACTGTTTGATAGTGGTAGAAGTAATATCTGGCACTGTTTGGTAGTGGTAGTAGTACTCTCTGGTACTGTTTGGTAGTGGTAGTAGTACTATCTGGTACTGTTTGGTAGTGGTAGTAGTACTATCTGGTACTGTTTGGTTGTGGTAGTAGTACTCTCTGGTACTGTTTGGTAGTGGTAGTAGTACTATCTGGTACTGTTTGGTAGTGGTGGTAGTACAATCTGATACTGTTTGATAGTGGTAGTAGTACTATATGGCACTGTTTGATAGTGGTAGAAGTAATATCTGGCACTGTTTGGTAGTGGTAGTAGTACTCTCTGGTACTGTTTGGTAGTGGTAGTAGTACTATATGGCACTGTTTGATAGTGGTAGAAGTAATATCTGGCACTGTTTGGTAGTGGTAGTAGTAATATCTGGTACTGTTTGGTAGTGGTAGTAGTACTATCTGGTACTGTTTGGTAGTGGTAGTAGTACTATATGGCACTGTTTGATAGTGGTAGAAGTAATATCTGGCACTGTTTGGTAGTGGTAGTAGTAATATCTGGTACTGTTTGGTAGTGGTAGTAGAACTCTCTGGTACTGTTTGGTAGTGGTAGTAGTACTATATGGCACTGTTTGGTAGTGGTAGTAGTAATATCTGGTACTGTTTGGTAGTGGTAGTAGAACTCTCTGGTACTGTTTGGTAGTGGTAGTAGTACTATATGGCACTGTTTGGTAGTGGTGGTAGTAATATCTGCTACTGTTTGGTAGTGGTAGTAGTACTCTCTGGTACTGTTTGGTAGTGGTAGTAGTACTATATGGCACTGTTTGGTAGTGGTAGTAGTAATATCTGGCGCTGTTTGATAGTGGTAGTAGTACTATCTGGTACTGTTTGGTAGTGGTAGTAGTACTATATGGCACTGTTTGATAGTGGTAGAAGTAATATCTGGCACTGTTTGGTAGTGGTAGTAGTACTCTCTGGTACTGTTTGGTAGTGGTAGTAGTACTATCTGGTACTGTTTGGTAGTGGTAGTAGTACTATCTGGTACTGTTTGGTTGTGGTAGTAGTACTCTCTGGTACTGTTTGGTAGTGGTAGTAGTACTATCTGGTACTGTTTGGTAGTGGTGGTAGTACAATCTGATACTGTTTGATAGTGGTAGTAGTACTATATGGCACTGTTTGATAGTGGTAGAAGTAATATATGGCACTGTTTGGTAGTGGTAGTAGTACTCTCTAGTACTGTTTGGTAGTGGTAGTAGTACTATATGGCACTGTTTGATAGTGGTAGAAGTAATATCTGGCACTGTTTGGTAGTGGTAGTAGTACTCTCTGGCACTGTTTGGTAGTGGTAGTAGTACTACCTGATATTGTTTGGTAGTGGTAGTAGTACTATATGGCACTGTTTGGTCGTGGTAGTAGTACTATCTGGTGCTGTTTGATAGTGGTAATAGTTCTATCTGGTACTGTTTGGTTGTGGTAGTAGTACTCTCTGGTACTGTTTGGTAGTGGTAGTAGTACTATCTGGTGCTGTTTGGTAGTGGTGGTAGTACAATCTGATACTGTTTGATAGTGGTAGTAGTACTATATGGCACTGTTTGATAGTGGTAGAAGTAATATCTGGCACTGTTTGGTAGTGGTAGTAGTACTATCTGGTACTGTTTGGTAGTGGTAGTAGTACTCTCTGGCACTGTTTGGTAGTGGTAGTAGTACTATCTGGTACTGTTTGGTAGTGGTAGTAGTACTATATGGCACTGTTTGGTAGTGGTAGTAGTAATATCTGGTGCTGTTTGATAGTGGTAGTAGTACTATCTGGTACTGTTTGGTAGTGGTAGTAGTACTATATGGCACTGTTTGATAGTGGTAGAAGTAATATCTGGCACTGTTTGGTAGTGGTAGTAGTACTCTCTGGTACTGTTTGGTAGTGGTAGTAGTACTATCTGGTACTGTTTGGTAGTGGTAGTAGTACTATCTGGTACTGTTTGGTTGTGGTAGTAGTACTCTCTGGTACTGTTTGGTAGTGGTAGTAGTACTATCTGGTACTGTTTGGTAGTGGTAGTAGTACTATCTGGTACTGTTTGGTAGTGGTGGTAGTACAATCTGATACTGTTTGATAGTGGTAGTAGTACTATATGGCACTGTTTGATAGTGGTAGAAGTAATATCTGGCACTGTTTGGTAGTGGTAGTAGTACTCTCTGGTACTGTTTGGTAGTGGTAGTAGTACTATATGGCACTGTTTGGTAGTGGTAGTAGTACTATCTGGTACTGTTTGGTAGTGGTAGTAGTACTATATGGCACTGTTTGATAGTGGTAGAAGTAATATCTGGCACTGTTTGGTAGTGGTAGTAGTAATATCTGGTACTGTTTGGTAGTGGTAGTAGAACTCTCTGGTACTGTTTGGTAGTGGTAGTAGTACTATATGGCACTGTTTGGTAGTGGTAGTAGTAATATCTGGTACTGTTTGGTAGTGGTAGTAGAACTCTCTGGTACTGTTTGGTAGTGGTAGTAGTACTATATGGCACTGTTTGGTAGTGGTGGTAGTAATATCTGCTACTGTTTGGTAGTGGTAGTAGTACTCTCTGGTACTGTTTGGTAGTGGTAGTAGTACTATATGGCACTGTTTGGTAGTGGTAGTAGTAATATCTGGCGCTGTTTGATAGTGGTAGTAGTACTATCTGGTACTGTTTGGTAGTGGTAGTAGTACTATATGGCACTGTTTGATAGTGGTAGAAGTAATATCTGGCACTGTTTGGTAGTGGTAGTAGTACTCTCTGGTACTGTTTGGTAGTGGTAGTAGTACTATCTGGTACTGTTTGGTAGTGGTAGTAGTACTATCTGGTACTGTTTGGTTGTGGTAGTAGTACTCTCTGGTACTGTTTGGTAGTGGTAGTAGTACTATCTGGTACTGTTTGGTAGTGGTGGTAGTACAATCTGATACTGTTTGATAGTGGTAGTAGTACTATATGGCACTGTTTGATAGTGGTTGAAGTAATATATGGCACTGTTTGGTAGTGGTAGTAGTACTCTCTAGTACTGTTTGGTAGTGGTAGTAGTACTATATGGCACTGTTTGATAGTGGTAGAAGTAATATCTGGCACTGTTTGGTAGTGGTAGTAGTACTCTCTGGCACTGTTTGGTAGTGGTAGTAGTACTACCTGATATTGTTTGGTAGTGGTAGTAGTACTATATGGCACTGTTTGGTCGTGGTAGTAGTACTATCTGGTGCTGTTTGATAGTGGTAATAGTTCTATCTGGTACTGTTTGGTTGTGGTAGTAGTACTCTCTGGTACTGTTTGGTAGTGGTAGTAGTACTATCTGGTGCTGTTTGGTAGTGGTGGTAGTACAATCTGATACTGTTTGATAGTGGTAGTAGTACTATATGGCACTGTTTGATAGTGGTAGAAGTAATATCTGGCACTGTTTGGTAGTGGTAGTAGTACTATCTGGTACTGTTTGGTAGTGGTAGTAGTACTCTCTGGCACTGTTTGGTAGTGGTAGTAGTACTATCTGGTACTGTTTGGTAGTGGTAGTAGTACTATATGGCACTGTTTGGTAGTGGTAGTAGTAATATCTGGTGCTGTTTGATAGTGGTAGTAGTACTATCTGGTACTGTTTGGTAGTGGTAGTAGTACTATATGGCACTGTTTGATAGTGGTAGAAGTAATATCTGGCACTGTTTGGTAGTGGTAGTAGTACTCTCTGGTACTGTTTGGTAGTGGTAGTAGTACTATCTGGTACTGTTTGGTAGTGGTAGTAGTACTATCTGGTACTGTTTGGTTGTGGTAGTAGTACTCTCTGGTACTGTTTGGTAGTGGTAGTAGTACTATCTGGTACTGTTTGGTAGTGGTAGTAGTACTATCTGGTACTGTTTGGTAGTGGTGGTAGTACAATCTGATACTGTTTGATAGTGGTAGTAGTACTATATGGCACTGTTTGATAGTGGTAGAAGTAATATCTGGCACTGTTTGGTAGTGGTAGTAGTACTCTCTGGTACTGTTTGGTAGTGGTAGTAGTACTATATGGCACTGTTTGATAGTGGTATAAGTAATATCTGGCACTGTTTGGTAGTGGTAGTAGTAATATCTGGTACTGTTTGGTAGTGGTAGTAGTACTATCTGGTACTGTTTGGTAGTGGTAGTAGTACTCTCTGGTACTGTTTGGTAGTGGTAGTAGTACTATATGGCACTGTTTGGTAGTGGTGGTAGTACAATCTGATACTGTTTGATAGTGGTAGTAGTACTATATGGCACTGTTTGATAGTGGTAGAAGTAATATCTGGCACTGTTTGGTAGTGGTAGTAGTACTCTCTGGTACTGTTTGGTAGTGGTAGTAGTACTATATGGCACTGTTTGATAGTGGTATAAGTAATATCTGGCACTGTTTGGTAGTGGTAGTAGTAATATCTGGTACTGTTTGGTAGTGGTAGTAGTACTATCTGGTACTGTTTGGTAGTGGTAGTAGTACTCTCTGGTACTGTTTGGTAGTGGTAGTAGTACTATATGGCACTGTTTGATAGTGGTAGAAGTAATATCTGGCACTGTTTGGTAGTGGTAGTAGTAATATCTGGTACTGTTTGGTAGTGGTAGTAGAACTCTCTGGCACTGTTTGGTAGTGGTGGTAGTAATATCTGCTACTGTTTGGTAGTGGTAGTAGTACTCTCTGGCACTGTTTGGTAGTGGTAGTAGTACTATATGGCACTGTTTGGTAGTGGTAGTAGTAATATCTGGCGCTGTTTGATAGTGGTAGTAGTACTATCTGGTACTGTTTGGTAGTGGTAGAAGTAATATCTGGCACTGTTTGATAGTGGTAGTAGTACTATATGGCACTGTTTGATAGTGGTAGAAGTAATATCTGGCACTGTTTGGTAGTGGTAGTAGTACTCTCTGGCACTGTTTGGTAGTGGTAGTAGTACTATCTGATATTGTTTGGTAGTGGTAGTAGTACTATATGGCACTGTTTGGTAGTGGTAGTAGTACTATCTGGTGCTGTTTGATAGTGGTAGTAGTTCTATCTGGTACTGTTTGGTTGTGGTAGTAGTACTCTCTGGTACTGTTTGGTAGTGGTAGTAGTACTATCTGGTGCTGTTTGGTAGTGGTGGTAGTACAATCTGATACTGTTTGATAGTGGTAGTAGTACTATATGGCACTGTTTGGTAGTGGTAGTAGTAATATCTGGTGCTGTTTGATAGTGGTAGTAGTACTATCTGGTGCTGTTTGGTAGTGGTGGTAGTACAATCTGGTACTGTTTGGTAGTGGTAGTAGTACTATATGGCACTGTTTGGTAGTGGTAGTAGTAATATCTGGTGCTGTTTGATAGTGGTAGTAGTACTATCTGGTGCTGTTTGGTAGTGGTAGTAGTACTATCTGGTACTGTTTGGTAGTGGTGGTAGTACAATCTGATACTGTTTGATAGTGGTAGTAGTACTATATGGCACTGTTTGATAGTGGTAGAAGTAATATCTGGCACTGTTTGGTAGTGGTAGTAGTACTCTCTGGTACTGTTTGGTAGTGGTAGTAGTACTATATGGCACTGTTTGATAGTGGTAGTAGTAATATCTGGCACTGTTTGGTAGTGGTAGTAGTAATATCTGGTACTGTTTGGTAGTGGTAGTAGAACTCTCTGGCACTGTTTGGTAGTGGTGGTAGTAATATCTGCTACTGTTTGGTAGTGGTAGTAGTACTCTCTGGTACTGTTTGGTAGTGGTAGTAGTACTATATGGCACTGTTTGGTAGTGGTAGTAGTAATATCTGGCGCTGTTTGATAGTGGTAGAAGTAATATCTGGCACTGTTTGATAGTGGTAGTAGTACTATATGGCACTGTTTGATAGTGGTAGAAGTAATATCTGGCACTGTTTGGTAGTGGTAGTAGTACTCTCTGGCACTGTTTGGTAGTGGTAGTAGTACTATCTGATATTGTTTGGTAGTGGTAGTAGTACTATATGGCACTGTTTGGTAGTGGTAGTAGTACTATCTGGTGCTGTTTGATAGTGGTAGTAGTTCTATCTGGTACTGTTTGGTTGTGGTAGTAGTACTCTCTGGTACTGTTTGGTAGTGGTAGTAGTACTATCTGGTGCTGTTTGGTAGTGGTGGTAGTACAATCTGATACTGTTTGATAGTGGTAGTAGTACTATATGGCACTGTTTGGTAGTGGTAGTAGTAATATCTGGTGCTGTTTGATAGTGGTAGTAGTACTATCTGGTGCTGTTTGGTAGTGGTGGTAGTACAATCTGGTACTGTTTGGTAGTGGTAGTAGTACTATATGGCACTGTTTGGTAGTGGTAGTAGTACTATCTGGTACTGTTTGGTAGTGGTAGTTGTACTATCTGGTACTGTTTGGTTGTGGTAGTAGCACTCTCTGGTACTGTTTGGTAGTGGTAGTAGTTCTATCTGGTACTGTTTGGTTGTGGTAGTAGTACTCTCTGGTACTGTTTGGTAGTGGTAGTAGTACTCTCTGGTACTGTTTGGTAGTGGTAGTAGTACTATATGGCACTGTTTGGTAGTGGTAGTAGTAATATCTGGTGCTGTTTGATAGTGGTAGTAGTACTATCTGGTACTGTTTGGTAGTGGTAGTAGTACTCTCTGGCACTGTTTGGTAGTGGTAGTAGTACTATCTGGTACTGTTTGGTAGTGGTAGTAGTACTATTTGGTACTGTTTGGTAGTGGTAGTAGTACTATATGGCACTGTTTGGTAGTGGTAGTAGTAATATCTGGTGCTGTTTGATAGTGGTAGTAGTACTATCTGGTGCTGTTTGGTAGTGGTAGAAGTAATATCTGGCACTGTTTGGTAGTGGTAGTAGTACTATCTGGTACTGTTTGGTAGTGGTAGTAGTACTCTCTGGCACTGTTTGGTAGTGGTAGTAGTACTATCTGGTACTGTTTGGTAGTGGTAGTAGTACTATATGGCACTGTTTGGTAGTGGTAGTAGTAATATCTGGTGCTGTTTGATAGTGGTAGTAGTACTATCTGGTGCTGTTTGGTAGTGGTAGTAGTACTATATGGCACTGTTTGATAGTGGTAGAAGTAATATCTGGCACTGTTTGGTAGTGGTAGTAGTACTATCTGGTGCTGTTTGGTAGTGGTGGTAGTACAATCTGATACTGTTTGATAGTGGTAGTAGTACTATATGGCACTGTTTGGTAGTGGTAGTAGTAATATCTGGTGCTGTTTGATAGTGGTAGTAGTACTATCTGGTGCTGTTTGGTAGTGGTGGTAGTACAATCTGGTACTGTTTGGTAGTGGTAGTAGTACTATATGGCACTGTTTGGTAGTGGTAGTAGTACTATCTGGTACTGTTTGGTAGTGGTAGTAGTACTATCTGGTACTGTTTGGTTGTGGTAGTAGTACTCTCTGGTACTGTTTGGTAGTGGTAGTAGTTCTATCTGGTACTGTTTGGTTGTGGTAGTAGTACTCTCTGGTACTGTTTGGTAGTGGTAGTAGTACTCTCTGGTACTGTTTAGTAGTGGTAGTAGTACTATATGGCACTGTTTGGTAGTGGTAGTAGTAATATCTGGCGCTGTTTGATAGTGGTAGTAGTACTATCTGGTACTGTTTGGTAGTGGTAGAAGTAATATCTGGCACTGTTTGATAGTGGTAGTAGTACTATATGGCACTGTTTGATAGTGGTAGAAGTAATATCTGGCACTGTTTGGTAGTGGTAGTAGTACTCTCTGGTACTGTTTGGTAGTGGTAGTAGTACTATCTGGTGCTGTTTGATAGTGGTAGTAGTACTATCTGGTGCTGTTTGGTAGTGGTGGTAGTACAATCTGGTACTGTTTGGTAGTGGTAGTAGTACTATATGGCACTGTTTGGTAGTGGTAGTAGTAATATCTGGTGCTGTTTGATAGTGGTAGTAGTACTATCTGGTGCTGTTTGGTAGTGGTAGTAGTACTATATGGCACTGTTTGATAGTGGTAGAAGTAATATCTGGCACTGTTTGGTAGTGGTAGTAGTACTCTCTGGTACTGTTTGGTAGTGGTAGTAGTACTATCTGGTACTGTTTGGTAGTGGTAGTAGTACTATCTGGTACTGTTTGGTTGTGGTAGTAGTACTCTCTGGTACTGTTTGGTAGTGGTAGTAGTTCTATCTGGTACTGTTTGGTTGTGGTAGTAGTACTCTCTGGTACTGTTTGGTAGTGGTAGTAGTACTATCTGGTGCTGTTTGGTAGTGGTGGTAGTACAATCTGATACTGTTTGATAGTGGTAGTAGTACTATCTGGTACTGTTTGGTAGTGGTAGTAGTACTATCTGGTACTGTTTGGTAGTGGTAGTAGTACTCTCTGGCACTGTTTGGTAGTGGTAGTAGTACTATCTGGTACTGTTTGGTAGTGGTAGTAGTACTACATGGTACTGTTTGGTAGTGGTAGTAGTACTATCTGGTACTGTTTGGTAGTGGTAGTAGTACTCTCTGGCACTGTTTGGTAGTGGTAGTAGTACTATCTGGTACTGTTTGGTAGTGGTAGTAGTACTATATGGCACTGTTTGGTAGTGGTAGTAGTAATATCTGGTGCTGTTTGATAGTGGTAGTAGTACTATCTGGTACTGTTTGGTAGTGGTAGTAGTACTATATGGCACTGTTTGGTAGTGGTAGTAGTAATATCTGGTGCTGTTTGATAGTGGTAGTAGTACTATCTGGTGCTGTTTGGTAGTGGTAGAAGTAATATCTGGCACTGTTTGGTAGTGGTAGTAGTACTATCTGGTACTGTTTGGTAGTGGTAGTAGTACTCTCTGGCACTGTTTGGTAGTGGTAGTAGTACTATCTGGTACTGTTTGGTAGTGGTAGTAGTACTATATGGCACTGTTTGGTAGTGGTAGTAGTAATATCTGGTGCTGTTTGATAGTGGTAGTAGTACTATCTGGTGCTGTTTGGTAGTGGTAGTAGTACTATATGGCACTGTTTGATAGTGGTAGAAGTAATATCTGGCACTGTTTGGTAGTGGTAGTAGTACTCTCTGGTACTGTTTGGTAGTGGTAGTAGTACTATCTGGTACTGTTTGGTAGTGGTAGTAGTACTATCTGGTACTGTTTGGTTGTGGTAGTAGTACTCTCTGGTACTGTTTGGTAGTGGTAGTAGTACTATCTGGTACTGTTTGGTAGTGGTAGTAGTACTATCTGGTACTGTTTGGTAGTGGTGGTAGTACAATCTGATACTGTTTGATAGTGGTAGTAGTACTACATGGTACTGTTTGGTAGTGGTAGTAGTACTATCTGGTACTGTTTGGTAGTGGTAGTAGTACTATCTGGTACTGTTTGGTAGTGGTAGTAGTACTATCTGGTACTGTTTGGTAGTGGTGGTAGTACAATCTGATACTGTTTGGTAGTGGTAGTAGTACTATATGGCACTGTTTGATAGTGGTAGAAGTAATATCTGGCACTGTTTGGTAGTGGTAGTAGTACTCTCTGGTACTGTTTGGTAGTGGTAGTAGTACTATATGGCACTGTTTGATAGTGGTAGAAGTAATATCTGGCACTGTTTGGTAGTGGTAGTAGTACTCTCTGGCACTGTTTGGTAGTGGTAGTAGTACTACCTGATATTGTTTGGTAGTGGCAGTAGTACTATATGGCACTGTTTGGTAGTGGTAGTAGTACTATCTGGTGCTGTTTGATAGTGGTAGTAGTTCTATCTGGTACTGTTTGGTTGTGGTAGTAGTACTCTCTGGTACTGTTTGGTAGTGGTAGTAGTACTATCTGGTGCTGTTTGGTAGTGGTGGTAGTACAATCTGATACTGTTTGATAGTGGTAGTAGTACTATATGGCACTGTTTGATAGTGGTAGAAGTAATATCTGGCACTGTTTGGTAGTGGTAGTAGTACTATCTGGTACTGTTTGGTAGTGGTAGTAGTACTCTCCGGCACTGTTTGGTAGTGGTAGTAGTACTATCTGGTACTGTTTGGTAGTGGTAGTAGTACTATATGGCACTGTTTGGTAGTGGTAGTAGTAATATCTGGTACTGTTTGATAGTGGTAGAAGTAATATCTGGTGCTGTTTGATAGTGGTAGTAGTACTATCTGGTACTGTTTGGTTGTGGTAGTAGTACTCTCTGGTACTGTTTGGTAGTGGTAGTAGTACTATCTGGTGCTGTTTGGTAGTGGTGGTAGTACAATCTGATACTGTTTGATAGTGGTAGTAGTACTATATGGCACTGTTTGATAGTGGTAGAAGTAATATCTGGCACTGTTTGGTAGTGGTAGTAGTACTATCTGGTACTGTTTGGTAGTGGTAGTAGTACTCTCTGGTACTGTTTGGTAGTGGTAGTAGTACTATCTGGTACTGTTTGGTAGTGGTAGTAGTACTATCTGGTACTGTTTGGTTGTGGTAGTAGTACTCTCTGGTACTGTTTGGTAGTGGTAGTAGTACTATCTGGTACTGTTTGGTAGTGGTAGTAGTACTATCTGGTACTGTTTGGTAGTGGTGGTAGTACAATCTGATACTGTTTGATAGTGGTAGTAGTACTATATGGCACTGTTTGATAGTGGTAGAAGTAATATCTGGCACTGTTTGGTAGTGGTAGTAGTACTCTCTGGTACTGTTTGGTAGTGGTAGTAGTACTATATGGCACTGTTTGATAGTGGTAGAAGTAATATCTGGCACTGTTTGGTAGTGGTAGTAGTAATATCTGGTACTGTTTGGTAGTGGTAGTAGTACTATCTGGTACTGTTTGGTAGTGGTAGTAGTACTCTCTGGTACTGTTTGGTAGTGGTAGTAGTACTATATGGCACTGTTTGGTAGTGGTAGTAGTAATATCTGCTACTGTTTGGTAGTGGTAGTAGTACTATCTGGTACTGTTTGGTAGTGGTAGTAGTACTATCTGGTACTGTTTGGTAGTGGTAGTAGTACTATATGGCACTGTTTGGTAGTGGTAGTAGTACTATCTGGTACTGTTTGGTAGTGGTAGTAGTACTCTCTGGTACTGTTTGGTAGTGGTAGTAGTACTATCTGGTACTGTTTGGTAGTGGTAGTAGTACTATCTGGTACTGTTTGGTAGTGGTGGTAGTACAATCTGATACTGTTTGATAGTGGTAGTAGTACTATATGGCACTGTTTGATAGTGGTAGAAGTAATATATGGCACTGTTTGGTAGTGGTAGTAGTACTCTCTAGTACTGTTTGGTAGTGGTAGTAGTACTACCTGATATTGTTTGGTAGTGGTAGTAGTACTATATGGCACTGTTTGGTCGTGGTAGTAGTACTATCTGGTACTGTTTGGTTGTGGTAGTAGTACTCTCTGGTACTGTTTGGTAGTGGTAGTAGTACTATCTGGTGCTGTTTGGTAGTGGTGGTAGTACAATCTGATACTGTTTGATAGTGGTAGTAGTACTATATGGCACTGTTTGATAGTGGTAGAAGTAATATCTGGCACTGTTTGGTAGTGGTAGTAGTACTATCTGGTACTGTTTGGTAGTGGTAGTAGTACTCTCTGGCACTGTTTGGTAGTGGTAGTAGTACTATCTGGTACTGTTTGGTAGTGGTAGTAGTACTATATGGCACTGTTTGGTAGTGGTAGTAGTAATATCTGGTGCTGTTTGATAGTGGTAGTAGTACTATCTGGTACTGTTTGGTAGTGGTAGTAGTACTATATGGCACTGTTTGATAGTGGTAGAAGTAATATCTGGCACTGTTTGGTAGTGGTAGTAGTACTCTCTGGTACTGTTTGGTAGTGGTAGTAGTACTATCTGGTACTGTTTGGTAGTGGTAGTAGTACTATCTGGTACTGTTTGGTTGTGGTAGTAGTACTCTCTGGTACTGTTTGGTAGTGGTAGTAGTACTATCTGGTACTGTTTGGTAGTGGTAGTAGTACTATCTGGTACTGTTTGGTAGTGGTGGTAGTACAATCTGATACTGTTTGATAGTGGTAGTAGTACTATATGGCACTGTTTGATAGTGGTAGAAGTAATATCTGGCACTGTTTGGTAGTGGTAGTAGTACTCTCTGGTACTGTTTGGTAGTGGTAGTAGTACTATATGGCACTGTTTGATAGTGGTATAAGTAATATCTGGCACTGTTTGGTAGTGGTAGTAGTAATATCTGGTACTGTTTGGTAGTGGTAGTAGAACTCTCTGGCACTGTTTGGTAGTGGTGGTAGTAATATCTGCTACTGTTTGGTAGTGGTAGTAGTACTCTCTGGCACTGTTTGGTAGTGGTAGTAGTACTATATGGCACTGTTTGGTAGTGGTAGTAGTAATATCTGGCGCTGTTTGATAGTGGTAGTAGTACTATCTGGTACTGTTTGGTAGTGGTAGAAGTAATATCTGGCACTGTTTGATAGTGGTAGTAGTACTATATGGCACTGTTTGATAGTGGTAGAAGTAATATCTGGCACTGTTTGGTAGTGGTAGTAGTACTCTCTGGCACTGTTTGGTAGTGGTAGTAGTACTATCTGATATTGTTTGGTAGTGGTAGTAGTACTACATGGCACTGTTTGGTAGTGGTAGTAGTACTATCTGGTGCTGTTTGATAGTGGTAGTAGTTCTATCTGGTACTGTTTGGTTGTGGTAGTAGTACTCTCTGGTACTGTTTGGTAGTGGTAGTAGTAATATCTGGCACTGTTTGGTAGTGGTAGTAGTACTCTCTGGTACTGTTTGGTAGTGGTAGTAGTACTATATGGCACTGTTTGATAGTGGTAGTAGTAATATCTGGCACTGTTTGGTAGTGGTAGTAGTAATATCTGGTACTGTTTGGTAGTGGTAGTAGAACTCTCTGGCACTGTTTGGTAGTGGTGGTAGTAATATCTGCTACTGTTTGGTAGTGGTAGTAGTACTCTCTGGTACTGTTTGGTAGTGGTAGTAGTACTATATGGCACTGTTTGGTAGTGGTAGTAGTAATATCTGGCGCTGTTTGATAGTGGTAGAAGTAATATCTGGCACTGTTTGATAGTGGTAGTAGTACTATATGGCACTGTTTGATAGTGGTAGAAGTAATATCTGGCACTGTTTGGTAGTGGTAGTAGTACTCTCTGGCACTGTTTGGTAGTGGTAGTAGTACTATCTGATATTGTTTGGTAGTGGTAGTAGTACTATATGGCACTGTTTGGTAGTGGTAGTAGTAATATCTGGTGCTGTTTGATAGTGGTAGTAGTACTATCTGGTGCTGTTTGGTAGTGGTAGAAGTAATATCTGGCACTGTTTGGTAGTGGTAGTAGTACTATCTGGTACTGTTTGGTAGTGGTAGTAGTACTCTCTGGCACTGTTTGGTAGTGGTAGTAGTACTATCTGGTACTGTTTGGTAGTGGTAGTAGTACTATATGGCACTGTTTGGTAGTGGTAGTAGTAATATCTGGTGCTGTTTGATAGTGGTAGTAGTACTATCTGGTGCTGTTTGGTAGTGGTAGTAGTACTATATGGCACTGTTTGATAGTGGTAGAAGTAATATCTGGCACTGTTTGGTAGTGGTAGTAGTACTCTCTGGTACTGTTTGGTAGTGGTAGTAGTACTATCTGGTACTGTTTGGTAGTGGTAGTAGTACTATCTGGTACTGTTTGGTTGTGGTAGTAGTACTCTCTGGTACTGTTTGGTAGTGGTAGTAGTACTATCTGGTACTGTTTGGTAGTGGTAGTAGTACTATCTGGTACTGTTTGGTAGTGGTGGTAGTACAATCTGATACTGTTTGATAGTGGTAGTAGTACTACATGGTACTGTTTGGTAGTGGTAGTAGTACTATCTGGTACTGTTTGGTAGTGGTAGTAGTACTATCTGGTACTGTTTGGTAGTGGTAGTAGTACTATCTGGTACTGTTTGGTAGTGGTAGTAGTACTATCTGGTACTGTTTGGTAGTGGTGGTAGTACAATCTGATACTGTTTGGTAGTGGTAGTAGTACTATATGGCACTGTTTGATAGTGGTAGAAGTAATATCTGGCACTGTTTGGTAGTGGTAGTAGTACTCTCTGGTACTGTTTGGTAGTGGTAGTAGTACTATATGGCACTGTTTGATAGTGGTAGAAGTAATATCTGGCACTGTTTGGTAGTGGTAGTAGTACTCTCTGGCACTGTTTGGTAGTGGTAGTAGTACTACCTGATATTGTTTGGTAGTGGCAGTAGTACTATATGGCACTGTTTGGTAGTGGTAGTAGTACTATCTGGTGCTGTTTGATAGTGGTAGTAGTTCTATCTGGTACTGTTTGGTTGTGGTAGTAGTACTCTCTGGTACTGTTTGGTAGTGGTAGTAGTACTATCTGGTGCTGTTTGGTAGTGGTGGTAGTACAATCTGATACTGTTTGATAGTGGTAGTAGTACTATATGGCACTGTTTGATAGTGGTAGAAGTAATATCTGGCACTGTTTGGTAGTGGTAGTAGTACTATCTGGTACTGTTTGGTAGTGGTAGTAGTACTCTCCGGCACTGTTTGGTAGTGGTAGTAGTACTATCTGGTACTGTTTGGTAGTGGTAGTAGTACTATATGGCACTGTTTGGTAGTGGTAGTAGTAATATCTGGTACTGTTTGATAGTGGTAGAAGTAATATCTGGTGCTGTTTGATAGTGGTAGTAGTACTATCTGGTACTGTTTGGTAGTGGTGGTAGTACAATCTGATACTGTTTGATAGTGGTAGTAGTACTATATGGCACTGTTTGATAGTGGTAGAAGTAATATCTGGCACTGTTTGGTAGTGGTAGTAGTACTTTCTGGTACTGTTTGGTAGTGGTAGTAGTACTATATGGCACTGTTTGATAGTGGTATAAGTAATATCTGGCACTGTTTGGTAGTGGTAGTAGTAATATCTGGTACTGTTTGGTAGTGGTAGTAGAACTCTCTGGCACTGTTTGGTAGTGGTGGTAGTAATATCTGCTACTGTTTGGTAGTGGTAGTAGTACTCTCTGGCACTGTTTGGTAGTGGTAGTAGTACTATATGGCACTGTTTGGTAGTGGTAGTAGTAATATCTGGCGCTGTTTGATAGTGGTAGTAGTACTATCTGGTACTGTTTGGTAGTGGTAGAAGTAATATCTGGCACTGTTTGATAGTGGTAGTAGTACTATATGGCACTGTTTGATAGTGGTAGAAGTAATATCTGGCACTGTTTGGTAGTGGTAGTAGTACTCTCTGGCACTGTTTGGTAGTGGTAGTAGTACTATCTGATATTGTTTGGTAGTGGTAGTAGTACTACATGGCACTGTTTGGTAGTGGTAGTAGTACTATCTGGTGCTGTTTGATAGTGGTAGTAGTTCTATCTGGTACTGTTTGGTTGTGGTAGTAGTACTCTCTGGTACTGTTTGGTAGTGGTAGTAGTACTATCTGGTGCTGTTTGGTAGTGGTGGTAGTACAATCTGATACTGTTTGATAGTGGTAGTAGTACTATATGGCACTGTTTGGTAGTGGTAGTAGTAATATCTGGTGCTGTTTGATAGTGGTAGTAGTACTATCTGGTACTGTTTGGTAGTGGTAGTAGTACTATCTGGTACTGTTTGGTAGTGGTAGTAGTACTATCTGGTACTGTTTGGTAGTGGTGGTAGTACAATCTGATACTGTTTGGTAGTGGTAGTAGTACTATATGGCACTGTTTGATAGTGGTAGAAGTAATATCTGGCACTGTTTGGTAGTGGTAGTAGTACTCTCTGGTACTGTTTGGTAGTGGTAGTAGTACTATATGGCACTGTTTGATAGTGGTAGAAGTAATATCTGGCACTGTTTGGTAGTGGTAGTAGTACTCTCTGGCACTGTTTGGTAGTGGTAGTAGTACTACCTGATATTGTTTGGTAGTGGCAGTAGTACTATATGGCACTGTTTGGTAGTGGTAGTAGTACTATCTGGTGCTGTTTGATAGTGGTAGTAGTTCTATCTGGTACTGTTTGGTTGTGGTAGTAGTACTCTCTGGTACTGTTTGGTAGTGGTAGTAGTACTATCTGGTGCTGTTTGGTAGTGGTGGTAGTACAATCTGATACTGTTTGATAGTGGTAGTAGTACTATATGGCACTGTTTGATAGTGGTAGAAGTAATATCTGGCACTGTTTGGTAGTGGTAGTAGTACTATCTGGTACTGTTTGGTAGTGGTAGTAGTACTCTCCGGCACTGTTTGGTAGTGGTAGTAGTACTATCTGGTACTGTTTGGTAGTGGTGGTAGTACAATCTGATACTGTTTGATAGTGGTAGTAGTACTATATGGCACTGTTTGATAGTGGTAGAAGTAATATCTGGCACTGTTTGGTAGTGGTAGTAGTACTTTCTGGTACTGTTTGGTAGTGGTAGTAGTACTATATGGCACTGTTTGATAGTGGTATAAGTAATATCTGGCACTGTTTGGTAGTGGTAGTAGTAATATCTGGTACTGTTTGGTAGTGGTAGTAGAACTCTCTGGCACTGTTTGGTAGTGGTGGTAGTAATATCTGCTACTGTTTGGTAGTGGTAGTAGTACTCTCTGGCACTGTTTGGTAGTGGTAGTAGTACTATATGGCACTGTTTGGTAGTGGTAGTAGTAATATCTGGCGCTGTTTGATAGTGGTAGTAGTACTATCTGGTACTGTTTGGTAGTGGTAGAAGTAATATCTGGCACTGTTTGATAGTGGTAGTAGTACTCTCTGGTACTGTTTGGTAGTGGTAGTAGTACTATATGGCACTGTTTGATAGTGGTAGTAGTAATATCTGGCACTGTTTGGTAGTGGTAGTAGTAATATCTGGTACTGTTTGGTAGTGGTAGTAGAACTCTCTGGCACTGTTTGGTAGTGGTGGTAGTAATATCTGCTACTGTTTGGTAGTGGTAGTAGTACTCTCTGGTACTGTTTGGTAGTGGTAGTAGTACTATATGGCACTGTTTGGTAGTGGTAGTAGTAATATCTGGCGCTGTTTGATAGTGGTAGAAGTAATATCTGGCACTGTTTGATAGTGGTAGTAGTACTATATGGCACTGTTTGATAGTGGTAGAAGTAATATCTGGCACTGTTTGGTAGTGGTAGTAGTACTCTCTGGCACTGTTTGGTAGTGGTAGTAGTACTATCTGATATTGTTTGGTAGTGGTAGTAGTACTATATGGCACTGTTTGGTAGTGGTAGTAGTAATATCTGGTGCTGTTTGATAGTGGTAGTAGTACTATCTGGTGCTGTTTGGTAGTGGTAGAAGTAATATCTGGCACTGTTTGGTAGTGGTAGTAGTACTATCTGGTACTGTTTGGTAGTGGTAGTAGTACTCTCTGGCACTGTTTGGTAGTGGTAGTAGTACTATCTGGTACTGTTTGGTAGTGGTAGTAGTACTATATGGCACTGTTTGGTAGTGGTAGTAGTAATATCTGGTGCTGTTTGATAGTGGTAGTAGTACTATCTGGTGCTGTTTGGTAGTGGTAGTAGTACTATATGGCACTGTTTGATAGTGGTAGAAGTAATATCTGGCACTGTTTGGTAGTGGTAGTAGTACTCTCTGGTACTGTTTGGTAGTGGTAGTAGTACTATCTGGTACTGTTTGGTAGTGGTAGTAGTACTATCTGGTACTGTTTGGTTGTGGTAGTAGTACTCTCTGGTACTGTTTGGTAGTGGTAGTAGTACTATCTGGTACTGTTTGGTAGTGGTAGTAGTACTATCTGGTACTGTTTGGTAGTGGTGGTAGTACAATCTGATACTGTTTGATAGTGGTAGTAGTACTACATGGTACTGTTTGGTAGTGGTAGTAGTACTATCTGGTACTGTTTGGTAGTGGTAGTAGTACTATCTGGTACTGTTTGGTAGTGGTAGTAGTACTATCTGGTACTGTTTGGTAGTGGTAGTAGTACTATCTGGTACTGTTTGGTAGTGGTGGTAGTACAATCTGATACTGTTTGGTAGTGGTAGTAGTACTATATGGCACTGTTTGATAGTGGTAGAAGTAATATCTGGCACTGTTTGGTAGTGGTAGTAGTACTCTCTGGTACTGTTTGGTAGTGGTAGTAGTACTATATGGCACTGTTTGATAGTGGTAGAAGTAATATCTGGCACTGTTTGGTAGTGGTAGTAGTACTCTCTGGCACTGTTTGGTAGTGGTAGTAGTACTACCTGATATTGTTTGGTAGTGGCAGTAGTACTATATGGCACTGTTTGGTAGTGGTAGTAGTACTATCTGGTGCTGTTTGATAGTGGTAGTAGTTCTATCTGGTACTGTTTGGTTGTGGTAGTAGTACTCTCTGGTACTGTTTGGTAGTGGTAGTAGTACTATCTGGTGCTGTTTGGTAGTGGTGGTAGTACAATCTGATACTGTTTGATAGTGGTAGTAGTACTATATGGCACTGTTTGATAGTGGTAGAAGTAATATCTGGCACTGTTTGGTAGTGGTAGTAGTACTATCTGGTACTGTTTGGTAGTGGTAGTAGTACTCTCCGGCACTGTTTGGTAGTGGTAGTAGTACTATCTGGTACTGTTTGGTAGTGGTAGTAGTACTATATGGCACTGTTTGGTAGTGGTAGTAGTAATATCTGGTACTGTTTGATAGTGGTAGAAGTAATATCTGGTGCTGTTTGATAGTGGTAGTAGTACTATCTGGTACTGTTTGGTAGTGGTGGTAGTACAATCTGATACTGTTTGATAGTGGTAGTAGTACTATATGGCACTGTTTGATAGTGGTAGAAGTAATATCTGGCACTGTTTGGTAGTGGTAGTAGTACTTTCTGGTACTGTTTGGTAGTGGTAGTAGTACTATATGGCACTGTTTGATAGTGGTATAAGTAATATCTGGCACTGTTTGGTAGTGGTAGTAGTAATATCTGGTACTGTTTGGTAGTGGTAGTAGAACTCTCTGGCACTGTTTGGTAGTGGTGGTAGTAATATCTGCTACTGTTTGGTAGTGGTAGTAGTACTCTCTGGCACTGTTTGGTAGTGGTAGTAGTACTATATGGCACTGTTTGGTAGTGGTAGTAGTAATATCTGGCGCTGTTTGATAGTGGTAGTAGTACTATCTGGTACTGTTTGGTAGTGGTAGAAGTAATATCTGGCACTGTTTGATAGTGGTAGTAGTACTATATGGCACTGTTTGATAGTGGTAGAAGTAATATCTGGCACTGTTTGGTAGTGGTAGTAGTACTCTCTGGCACTGTTTGGTAGTGGTAGTAGTACTATCTGATATTGTTTGGTAGTGGTAGTAGTACTACATGGCACTGTTTGGTAGTGGTAGTAGTACTATCTGGTGCTGTTTGATAGTGGTAGTAGTTCTATCTGGTACTGTTTGGTTGTGGTAGTAGTACTCTCTGGTACTGTTTGGTAGTGGTAGTAGTACTATCTGGTGCTGTTTGGTAGTGGTGGTAGTACAATCTGATACTGTTTGATAGTGGTAGTAGTACTATATGGCACTGTTTGGTAGTGGTAGTAGTAATATCTGGTGCTGTTTGATAGTGGTAGTAGTACTATCTGGTGCTGTTTGGTAGTGGTGGTAGTACAATCTGGTACTGTTTGGTAGTGGTAGTAGTACTATATGGCACTGTTTGGTAGTGGTAGTAGTAATATCTGGTGCTGTTTGATAGTGGTAGTAGTACTATCTGGTGCTGTTTGGTAGTGGTAGTAGTACTATCTGGTACTGTTTGGTAGTGGTGGTAGTACAATCTGATACTGTTTGATAGTGGTAGTAGTACTATATGGCACTGTTTGATAGTGGTAGAAGTAATATCTGGCACTGTTTGGTAGTGGTAGTAGTACTCTCTGGTACTGTTTGGTAGTGGTAGTAGTACTATATGGCACTGTTTGATAGTGGTAGTAGTAATATCTGGCACTGTTTGGTAGTGGTAGTAGTAATATCTGGTACTGTTTGGTAGTGGTAGTAGAACTCTCTGGCACTGTTTGGTAGTGGTGGTAGTAATATCTGCTACTGTTTGGTAGTGGTAGTAGTACTCTCTGGTACTGTTTGGTAGTGGTAGTAGTACTATATGGCACTGTTTGGTAGTGGTAGTAGTAATATCTGGCGCTGTTTGATAGTGGTAGAAGTAATATCTGGCACTGTTTGATAGTGGTAGTAGTACTATATGGCACTGTTTGATAGTGGTAGAAGTAATATCTGGCACTGTTTGGTAGTGGTAGTAGTACTCTCTGGCACTGTTTGGTAGTGGTAGTAGTACTATATGATATTGTTTGGTAGTGGTAGTAGTACTATATGGCACTGTTTGGTAGTGGTAGTAGTAATATCTGGTGCTGTTTGATAGTGGTAGTAGTACTATCTGGTGCTGTTTGGTAGTGGTAGAAGTAATATCTGGCACTGTTTGGTAGTGGTAGTAGTACTATCTGGTACTGTTTGGTAGTGGTAGAAGTAATATCTGGCACTGTTTGATAGTGGTAGTAGTACTATATGGCACTGTTTGATAGTGGTAGAAGTAATATCTGGCACTGTTTGGTAGTGGTAGTAGTACTCTCTGGCACTGTTTGGTAGTGGTAGTAGTACTATCTGATATTGTTTGGTAGTGGTAGTAGTACTATATGGCACTGTTTGGTAGTGGTAGTAGTACTATCTGGTGCTGTTTGATAGTGGTAGTAGTTCTATCTGGTACTGTTTGGTTGTGGTAGTAGTACTCTCTGGTACTGTTTGGTAGTGGTAGTAGTACTATCTGGTGCTGTTTGGTAGTGGTGGTAGTACAATCTGATACTGTTTGGTAGTGGTAGTAGTACTATCTGGTACTGTTTGGTAGTGGTAGAAGTAATATCTGGCACTGTTTGATAGTGGTAGTAGTACTATATGGCACTGTTTGATAGTGGTAGAAGTAATATCTGGCACTGTTTGGTAGTGGTAGTAGTACTCTCTGGCACTGTTTGGTAGTGGTAGTAGTACTATCTGATATTGTTTGGTAGTGGTAGTAGTACTATATGGCACTGTTTGGTAGTGGTAGTAGTACTATCTGGTGCTGTTTGATAGTGGTAGTAGTTCTATCTGGTACTGTTTGGTTGTGGTAGTAGTACTCTCTGGTACTGTTTGGTAGTGGTAGTAGTACTATCTGGTGCTGTTTGGTAGTGGTGGTAGTACAATCTGATACTGTTTGATAGTGGTAGTAGTACTATATGGCACTGTTTGGTAGTGGTAGTAGTAATATCTGGTGCTGTTTGATAGTGGTAGTAGTACTATCTGGTGCTGTTTGGTAGTGGTGGTAGTACAATCTGGTACTGTTTGGTAGTGGTAGTAGTACTATATGGCACTGTTTGGTAGTGGTAGTAGTAATATCTGGTGCTGTTTGATAGTGGTAGTAGTACTATCTGGTGCTGTTTGGTAGTGGTAGTAGTACTATATGGCACTGTTTGATAGTGGTAGAAGTAATATCTGGCACTGTTTGGTAGTGGTAGTAGTACTCTCTGGTACTGTTTGGTAGTGGTAGTAGTACTATCTGGTACTGTTTGGTAGTGGTAGTAGTACTATCTGGTACTGTTTGGTTGTGGTAGTAGTACTCTCTGGTACTGTTTGGTAGTGGTAGTAGTTCTATCTGGTACTGTTTGGTTGTGGTAGTAGTACTCTCTGGTACTGTTTGGTAGTGGTAGTAGTACTATCTGGTGCTGTTTGGTAGTGGTGGTAGTACAATCTGATACTGTTTGATAGTGGTAGTAGTACTATCTGGTACTGTTTGGTAGTGGTAGTAGTACTATCTGGTACTGTTTGGTAGTGGTAGTAGTACTCTCTGGCACTGTTTGGTAGTGGTAGTAGTACTATCTGGTACTGTTTGGTAGTGGTAGTAGTACTACATGGTACTGTTTGGTAGTGGTAGTAGTACTATCTGGTACTGTTTGGTAGTGGTAGTAGTACTATATGGCACTGTTTGGTAGTGGTAGTAGTAATATCTGGTGCTGTTTGATAGTGGTAGTAGTACTATCTGGTACTGTTTGGTAGTGGTAGTAGTACTCTCTGGCACTGTTTGGTAGTGGTAGTAGTACTATCTGGTACTGTTTGGTAGTGGTAGTAGTACTATCTGGTACTGTTTGGTAGTGGTAGTAGTACTATATGGCACTGTTTGGTAGTGGTAGTAGTAATATCTGGTGCTGTTTGATAGTGGTAGTAGTACTATCTGGTGCTGTTTGGTAGTGGTAGAAGTAATATCTGGCACTGTTTGGTAGTGGTAGTAGTACTATCTGGTACTGTTTGGTAGTGGTAGTAGTACTCTCTGGCACTGTTTGGTAGTGGTAGTAGTACTATCTGGTACTGTTTGGTAGTGGTAGTAGTACTATATGGCACTGTTTGGTAGTGGTAGTAGTAATATCTGGTGCTGTTTGATAGTGGTAGTAGTACTATCTGGTGCTGTTTGGTAGTGGTAGTAGTACTATATGGCACTGTTTGATAGTGGTAGAAGTAATATCTGGCACTGTTTGGTAGTGGTAGTAGTACTATCTGGTGCTGTTTGGTAGTGGTGGTAGTACAATCTGATACTGTTTGATAGTGGTAGTAGTACTATATGGCACTGTTTGGTAGTGGTAGTAGTAATATCTGGTGCTGTTTGATAGTGGTAGTAGTACTATCTGGTGCTGTTTGGTAGTGGTGGTAGTACAATCTGGTACTGTTTGGTAGTGGTAGTAGTACTATATGGCACTGTTTGGTAGTGGTAGTAGTACTATCTGGTACTGTTTGGTAGTGGTAGTAGTACTATCTGGTACTGTTTGGTTGTGGTAGTAGTACTCTCTGGTACTGTTTGGTAGTGGTAGTAGTTCTATCTGGTACTGTTTGGTTGTGGTAGTAGTACTCTCTGGTACTGTTTGGTAGTGGTAGTAGTACTCTCTGGTACTGTTTGGTAGTGGTAGTAGTACTCTCTGGTACTGTTTGGTAGTGGTAGTAGTACTATATGGCACTGTTTGGTAGTGGTAGTAGTAATATCTGGCGCTGTTTGATAGTGGTAGTAGTACTATCTGGTACTGTTTGGTAGTGGTAGAAGTAATATCTGGCACTGTTTGATAGTGGTAGTAGTACTATATGGCACTGTTTGATAGTGGTAGAAGTAATATCTGGCACTGTTTGGTAGTGGTAGTAGTACTCTCTGGCACTGTTTGGTAGTGGTAGTAGTACTATCTGATATTGTTTGGTAGTGGTAGTAGTACTATATGGCACTGTTTGGTAGTGGTAGTAGTACTATCTGGTGCTGTTTGATAGTGGTAGTAGTTCTATCTGGTACTGTTTGGTTGTGGTAGTAGTACTCTCTGGTACTGTTTGGTAGTGGTAGTAGTACTATCTGGTGCTGTTTGGTAGTGGTGGTAGTACAATCTGATACTGTTTGATAGTGGTAGTAGTACTATATGGCACTGTTTGGTAGTGGTAGTAGTAATATCTGGTGCTGTTTGATAGTGGTAGTAGTACTATCTGGTGCTGTTTGGTAGTGGTGGTAGTACAATCTGGTACTGTTTGGTAGTGGTAGTAGTACTATATGGCACTGTTTGGTAGTGGTAGTAGTAATATCTGGTGCTGTTTGATAGTGGTAGTAGTACTATCTGGTGCTGTTTGGTAGTGGTAGTAGTACTATATGGCACTGTTTGATAGTGGTAGAAGTAATATCTGGCACTGTTTGGTAGTGGTAGTAGTACTCTCTGGTACTGTTTGGTAGTGGTAGTAGTACTATCTGGTACTGTTTGGTAGTGGTAGTAGTACTATCTGGTACTGTTTGGTTGTGGTAGTAGTACTCTCTGGTACTGTTTGGTAGTGGTAGTAGTTCTATCTGGTACTGTTTGGTTGTGGGAGTAGTACTCTCTGGTACTGTTTGGTAGTGGTAGTAGTACTATCTGGTGCTGTTTGGTAGTGGTGGTAGTACAATCTGATACTGTTTGATAGTGGTAGTAGTACTATCTGGTACTGTTTGGTAGTGGTAGTAGTACTATCTGGTACTGTTTGGTAGTGGTAGTAGTACTCTCTGGCACTGTTTGGTAGTGGTAGTAGTACTATCTGGTACTGTTTGGTAGTGGTAGTAGTACTACATGGTACTGTTTGGTAGTGGTAGTAGTACTATCTGGCACTGTTTGGTAGTGGTAGTAGTACTATCTGGTACTGTTTGGTAGTGGTAGTAGTACTATATGGCACTGTTTGGTAGTGGTAGTAGTACTATCTGGTACTGTTTGGTAGTGGTGGTAGTACAATCTGATACTGTTTGGTAGTGGTAGTAGTACTATATGGCACTGTTTGATAGTGGTAGAAGTAATATCTGGCACTGTTTGGTAGTGGTAGTAGTACTCTCTGGTACTGTTTGGTAGTGGTAGTAGTACTATATGGCACTGTTTGATAGTGGTAGAAGTAATATCTGGCACTGTTTGGTAGTGGTAGTAGTACTCTCTGGCACTGTTTGGTAGTGGTAGTAGTACTACCTGATATTGTTTGGTAGTGGCAGTAGTACTATATGGCACTGTTTGGTAGTGGTAGTAGTACTATCTGGTGCTGTTTGATAGTGGTAGTAGTTCTATCTGGTACTGTTTGGTTGTGGTAGTAGTACTCTCTGGTACTGTTTGGTAGTGGTAGTAGTACTATCTGGTGCTGTTTGGTAGTGGTGGTAGTACAATCTGATACTGTTTGATAGTGGTAGTAGTACTATATGGCACTGTTTGATAGTGGTAGAAGTAATATCTGGCACTGTTTGGTAGTGGTAGTAGTACTATCTGGTACTGTTTGGTAGTGGTAGTAGTACTCTCCGGCACTGTTTGGTAGTGGTAGTAGTACTATCTGGTACTGTTTGGTAGTGGTAGTAGTACTATATGGCACTGTTTGGTAGTGGTAGTAGTAATATCTGGTACTGTTTGATAGTGGTAGAAGTAATATCTGGTGCTGTTTGATAGTGGTAGTAGTACTATCTGGTACTGTTTGGTAGTGGTGGTAGTACAATCTGATACTGTTTGATAGTGGTAGTAGTACTATATGGCACTGTTTGATAGTGGTAGAAGTAATATCTGGCACTGTTTGGTAGTGGTAGTAGTACTCTCTGGTACTGTTTGGTAGTGGTAGTAGTACTATATGGCACTGTTTGATAGTGGTATAAGTAATATCTGGCACTGTTTGGTAGTGGTAGTAGTAATATCTGGTACTGTTTGGTAGTGGTAGTAGAACTCTCTGGCACTGTTTGGTAGTGGTGGTAGTAATATCTGCTACTGTTTGGTAGTGGTAGTAGTACTCTCTGGCACTGTTTGGTAGTGGTAGTAGTACTATATGGCACTGTTTGGTAGTGGTAGTAGTAATATCTGGCGCTGTTTGATAGTGGTAGTAGTACTATCTGGTACTGTTTGGTAGTGGTAGAAGTAATATCTGGCACTGTTTGATAGTGGTAGTAGTACTATATGGCACTGTTTGATAGTGGTAGAAGTAATATCTGGCACTGTTTGGTAGTGGTAGTAGTACTCTCTGGCACTGTTTGGTAGTGGTAGTAGTACTATCTGATATTGTTTGGTAGTGGTAGTAGTACTACATGGCACTGTTTGGTAGTGGTAGTAGTACTATCTGGTGCTGTTTGATAGTGGTAGTAGTTCTATCTGGTACTGTTTGGTTGTGGTAGTAGTACTCTCTGGTACTGTTTGGTAGTGGTAGTAGTACTATCTGGTGCTGTTTGGTAGTGGTGGTAGTACAATCTGATACTGTTTGATAGTGGTAGTAGTACTATATGGCACTGTTTGGTAGTGGTAGTAGTAATATCTGGTGCTGTTTGATAGTGGTAGTAGTACTATCTGGTGCTGTTTGGTAGTGGTGGTAGTACAATCTGGTACTGTTTGGTAGTGGTAGTAGTACTATATGGCACTGTTTGGTAGTGGTAGTAGTAATATCTGGTGCTGTTTGATAGTGGTAGTAGTACTATCTGGTGCTGTTTGGTAGTGGTAGTAGTACTATCTGGTACTGTTTGGTAGTGGTGGTAGTACAATCTGATACTGTTTGATAGTGGTAGTAGTACTATATGGCACTGTTTGATAGTGGTAGAAGTAATATCTGGCACTGTTTGGTAGTGGTAGTAGTACTCTCTGGTACTGTTTGGTAGTGGTAGTAGTACTATATGGCACTGTTTGATAGTGGTAGTAGTAATATCTGGCACTGTTTGGTAGTGGTAGTAGTAATATCTGGTACTGTTTGGTAGTGGTAGTAGAACTCTCTGGCACTGTTTGGTAGTGGTGGTAGTAATATCTGCTACTGTTTGGTAGTGGTAGTAGTACTCTCTGGTACTGTTTGGTAGTGGTAGTAGTACTATATGGCACTGTTTGGTAGTGGTAGTAGTAATATCTGGCGCTGTTTGATAGTGGTAGAAGTAATATCTGGCACTGTTTGATAGTGGTAGTAGTACTATATGGCACTGTTTGATAGTGGTAGAAGTAATATCTGGCACTGTTTGGTAGTGGTAGTAGTACTCTCTGGCACTGTTTGGTAGTGGTAGTAGTACTATCTGATATTGTTTGGTAGTGGTAGTAGTACTATATGGCACTGTTTGGTAGTGGTAGTAGTAATATCTGGTGCTGTTTGATAGTGGTAGTAGTACTATCTGGTGCTGTTTGGTAGTGGTAGAAGTAATATCTGGCACTGTTTGGTAGTGGTAGTAGTACTATCTGGTACTGTTTGGTAGTGGTAGAAGTAATATCTGGCACTGTTTGATAGTGGTAGTAGTACTATATGGCACTGTTTGATAGTGGTAGAAGTAATATCTGGCACTGTTTGGTAGTGGTAGTAGTACTCTCTGGCACTGTTTGGTAGTGGTAGTAGTACTATCTGATATTGTTTGGTAGTGGTAGTAGTACTATATGGCACTGTTTGGTAGTGGTAGTAGTACTATCTGGTGCTGTTTGATAGTGGTAGTAGTTCTATCTGGTACTGTTTGGTTGTGGTAGTAGTACTCTCTGGTACTGTTTGGTAGTGGTAGTAGTACTATCTGGTGCTGTTTGGTAGTGGTGGTAGTACAATCTGATACTGTTTGGTAGTGGTAGTAGTACTATCTGGTACTGTTTGGTAGTGGTAGAAGTAATATCTGGCACTGTTTGATAGTGGTAGTAGTACTATATGGCACTGTTTGATAGTGGTAGAAGTAATATCTGGCACTGTTTGGTAGTGGTAGTAGTACTCTCTGGCACTGTTTGGTAGTGGTAGTAGTACTATCTGATATTGTTTGGTAGTGGTAGTAGTACTATATGGCACTGTTTGGTAGTGGTAGTAGTACTATCTGGTGCTGTTTGATAGTGGTAGTAGTTCTATCTGGTACTGTTTGGTTGTGGTAGTAGTACTCTCTGGTACTGTTTGGTAGTGGTAGTAGTACTATCTGGTGCTGTTTGGTAGTGGTGGTAGTACAATCTGATACTGTTTGATAGTGGTAGTAGTACTATATGGCACTGTTTGGTAGTGGTAGTAGTAATATCTGGTGCTGTTTGATAGTGGTAGTAGTACTATCTGGTGCTGTTTGGTAGTGGTGGTAGTACAATCTGGTACTGTTTGGTAGTGGTAGTAGTACTATATGGCACTGTTTGGTAGTGGTAGTAGTAATATCTGGTGCTGTTTGATAGTGGTAGTAGTACTATCTGGTGCTGTTTGGTAGTGGTAGTAGTACTATATGGCACTGTTTGATAGTGGTAGAAGTAATATCTGGCACTGTTTGGTAGTGGTAGTAGTACTCTCTGGTACTGTTTGGTAGTGGTAGTAGTACTATCTGGTACTGTTTGGTAGTGGTAGTAGTACTATCTGGTACTGTTTGGTTGTGGTAGTAGTACTCTCTGGTACTGTTTGGTAGTGGTAGTAGTTCTATCTGGTACTGTTTGGTTGTGGTAGTAGTACTCTCTGGTACTGTTTGGTAGTGGTAGTAGTACTATCTGGTGCTGTTTGGTAGTGGTGGTAGTACAATCTGATACTGTTTGATAGTGGTAGTAGTACTATCTGGTACTGTTTGGTAGTGGTAGTAGTACTATCTGGTACTGTTTGGTAGTGGTAGTAGTACTCTCTGGCACTGTTTGGTAGTGGTAGTAGTACTATCTGGTACTGTTTGGTAGTGGTAGTAGTACTACATGGTACTGTTTGGTAGTGGTAGTAGTACTATCTGGTACTGTTTGGTAGTGGTAGTAGTACTATATGGCACTGTTTGGTAGTGGTAGTAGTAATATCTGGTGCTGTTTGATAGTGGTAGTAGTACTATCTGGTACTGTTTGGTAGTGGTAGTAGTACTCTCTGGCACTGTTTGGTAGTGGTAGTAGTACTATCTGGTACTGTTTGGTAGTGGAAGTAGTACTATCTGGTACTGTTTGGTAGTGGTAGTAGTACTATATGGCACTGTTTGGTAGTGGTAGTAGTAATATCTGGTGCTGTTTGATAGTGGTAGTAGTACTATCTGGTGCTGTTTGGTAGTGGTAGAAGTAATATCTGGCACTGTTTGGTAGTGGTAGTAGTACTATCTGGTACTGTTTGGTAGTGGTAGTAGTACTCTCTGGCACTGTTTGGTAGTGGTAGTAGTACTATCTGGTACTGTTTGGTAGTGGTAGTAGTACTATATGGCACTGTTTGGTAGTGGTAGTAGTAATATCTGGTGCTGTTTGATAGTGGTAGTAGTACTATCTGGTGCTGTTTGGTAGTGGTAGTAGTACTATATGGCACTGTTTGATAGTGGTAGAAGTAATATCTGGCACTGTTTGGTAGTGGTAGTAGTACTATCTGGTGCTGTTTGGTAGTGGTGGTAGTACAATCTGATACTGTTTGATAGTGGTAGTAGTACTATATGGCACTGTTTGGTAGTGGTAGTAGTAATATCTGGTGCTGTTTGATAGTGGTAGTAGTACTATCTGGTGCTGTTTGGTAGTGGTGGTAGTACAATCTGGTACTGTTTGGTAGTGGTAGTAGTACTATATGGCACTGTTTGGTAGTGGTAGTAGTACTATCTGGTACTGTTTGGTAGTGGTAGTAGTACTATCTGGTACTGTTTGGTTGTGGTAGTAGTACTCTCTGGTACTGTTTGGTAGTGGTAGTAGTTCTATCTGGTACTGTTTGGTTGTGGTAGTAGTACTCTCTGGTACTGTTTGGTAGTGGTAGTAGTACTCTCTGGTACTGTTTGGTAGTGGTAGTAGTACTCTCTGGTACTGTTTGGTAGTGGTAGTAGTACTATATGGCACTGTTTGGTAGTGGTAGTAGTACTCTCTGGTACTGTTTGATAGTGGTAGTAGTACTATCTGGTACTGTTTGGTAGTGGTGGTAGTACAATCTGATACTGTTTGATAGTGGTAGTAGTACTATATGGCACTGTTTGATAGTGGTAGAAGTAATATCTGGCACTGTTTGGTAGTGGTAGTAGTACTCTCTGGTACTGTTTGGTAGTGGTAGTAGTACTATATGGCACTGTTTGATAGTGGTATAAGTAATATCTGGCACTGTTTGGTAGTGGTAGTAGTAATATCTGGTACTGTTTGGTAGTGGTAGTAGAACTCTCTGGCACTGTTTGGTAGTGGTGGTAGTAATATCTGCTACTGTTTGGTAGTGGTAGTAGTACTCTCTGGCACTGTTTGGTAGTGGTAGTAGTACTATATGGCACTGTTTGGTAGTGGTAGTAGTAATATCTGGCGCTGTTTGATAGTGGTAGTAGTACTATCTGGTACTGTTTGGTAGTGGTAGAAGTAATATCTGGCACTGTTTGATAGTGGTAGTAGTACTATATGGCACTGTTTGATAGTGGTAGAAGTAATATCTGGCACTGTTTGGTAGTGGTAGTAGTACTCTCTGGCACTGTTTGGTAGTGGTAGTAGTACTATCTGATATTGTTTGGTAGTGGTAGTAGTACTACATGGCACTGTTTGGTAGTGGTAGTAGTACTATCTGGTGCTGTTTGATAGTGGTAGTAGTTCTATCTGGTACTGTTTGGTTGTGGTAGTAGTACTCTCTGGTACTGTTTGGTAGTGGTAGTAGTACTATCTGGTGCTGTTTGGTAGTGGTGGTAGTACAATCTGATACTGTTTGATAGTGGTAGTAGTACTATATGGCACTGTTTGGTAGTGGTAGTAGTAATATCTGGTGCTGTTTGATAGTGGTAGTAGTACTATCTGGTGCTGTTTGGTAGTGGTGGTAGTACAATCTGGTACTGTTTGGTAGTGGTAGTAGTACTATATGGCACTGTTTGGTAGTGGTAGTAGTAATATCTGGTGCTGTTTGATAGTGGTAGTAGTACTATCTGGTGCTGTTTGGTAGTGGTAGTAGTACTATCTGGTACTGTTTGGTAGTGGTGGTAGTACAATCTGATACTGTTTGATAGTGGTAGTAGTACTATATGGCACTGTTTGATAGTGGTAGAAGTAATATCTGGCACTGTTTGGTAGTGGTAGTAGTACTCTCTGGTACTGTTTGGTAGTGGTAGTAGTACTATATGGCACTGTTTGATAGTGGTAGTAGTAATATCTGGCACTGTTTGGTAGTGGTAGTAGTAATATCTGGTACTGTTTGGTAGTGGTAGTAGAACTCTCTGGCACTGTTTGGTAGTGGTGGTAGTAATATCTGCTACTGTTTGGTAGTGGTAGTAGTACTCTCTGGTACTGTTTGGTAGTGGTAGTAGTACTATATGGCACTGTTTGGTAGTGGTAGTAGTAATATCTGGCGCTGTTTGATAGTGGTAGAAGTAATATCTGGCACTGTTTGATAGTGGTAGTAGTACTATATGGCACTGTTTGATAGTGGTAGAAGTAATATCTGGCACTGTTTGGTAGTGGTAGTAGTACTCTCTGGCACTGTTTGGTAGTGGTAGTAGTACTATCTGATATTGTTTGGTAGTGGTAGTAGTACTATATGGCACTGTTTGGTAGTGGTAGTAGTAATATCTGGTGCTGTTTGATAGTGGTAGTAGTACTATCTGGTGCTGTTTGGTAGTGGTAGAAGTAATATCTGGCACTGTTTGGTAGTGGTAGTAGTACTATCTGGTACTGTTTGGTAGTGGTAGAAGTAATATCTGGCACTGTTTGATAGTGGTAGTAGTACTATATGGCACTGTTTGATAGTGGTAGAAGTAATATCTGGCACTGTTTGGTAGTGGTAGTAGTACTCTCTGGCACTGTTTGGTAGTGGTAGTAGTACTATCTGATATTGTTTGGTAGTGGTAGTAGTACTATATGGCACTGTTTGGTAGTGGTAGTAGTACTATCTGGTGCTGTTTGATAGTGGTAGTAGTTCTATCTGGTACTGTTTGGTTGTGGTAGTAGTACTCTCTGGTACTGTTTGGTAGTGGTAGTAGTACTATCTGGTGCTGTTTGGTAGTGGTGGTAGTACAATCTGATACTGTTTGGTAGTGGTAGTAGTACTATCTGGTACTGTTTGGTAGTGGTAGAAGTAATATCTGGCACTGTTTGATAGTGGTAGTAGTACTATATGGCACTGTTTGATAGTGGTAGAAGTAATATCTGGCACTGTTTGGTAGTGGTAGTAGTACTCTCTGGCACTGTTTGGTAGTGGTAGTAGTACTATCTGATATTGTTTGGTAGTGGTAGTAGTACTATATGGCACTGTTTGGTAGTGGTAGTAGTACTATCTGGTGCTGTTTGATAGTGGTAGTAGTTCTATCTGGTACTGTTTGGTTGTGGTAGTAGTACTCTCTGGTACTGTTTGGTAGTGGTAGTAGTACTATCTGGTGCTGTTTGGTAGTGGTGGTAGTACAATCTGATACTGTTTGATAGTGGTAGTAGTACTATATGGCACTGTTTGGTAGTGGTAGTAGTAATATCTGGTGCTGTTTGATAGTGGTAGTAGTACTATCTGGTGCTGTTTGGTAGTGGTGGTAGTACAATCTGGTACTGTTTGGTAGTGGTAGTAGTACTATATGGCACTGTTTGGTAGTGGTAGTAGTAATATCTGGTGCTGTTTGATAGTGGTAGTAGTACTATCTGGTGCTGTTTGGTAGTGGTAGTAGTACTATATGGCACTGTTTGATAGTGGTAGAAGTAATATCTGGCACTGTTTGGTAGTGGTAGTAGTACTCTCTGGTACTGTTTGGTAGTGGTAGTAGTACTATCTGGTACTGTTTGGTAGTGGTAGTAGTACTATCTGGTACTGTTTGGTTGTGGTAGTAGTACTCTCTGGTACTGTTTGGTAGTGGTAGTAGTTCTATCTGGTACTGTTTGGTTGTGGTAGTAGTACTCTCTGGTACTGTTTGGTAGTGGTAGTAGTACTATCTGGTGCTGTTTGGTAGTGGTGGTAGTACAATCTGATACTGTTTGATAGTGGTAGTAGTACTATCTGGTACTGTTTGGTAGTGGTAGTAGTACTATCTGGTACTGTTTGGTAGTGGTAGTAGTACTCTCTGGCACTGTTTGGTAGTGGTAGTAGTACTATCTGGTACTGTTTGGTAGTGGTAGTAGTACTACATGGTACTGTTTGGTAGTGGTAGTAGTACTATCTGGTACTGTTTGGTAGTGGTAGTAGTACTATATGGCACTGTTTGGTAGTGGTAGTAGTAATATCTGGTGCTGTTTGATAGTGGTAGTAGTACTATCTGGTACTGTTTGGTAGTGGTAGTAGTACTCTCTGGCACTGTTTGGTAGTGGTAGTAGTACTATCTGGTACTGTTTGGTAGTGGAAGTAGTACTATCTGGTACTGTTTGGTAGTGGTAGTAGTACTATATGGCACTGTTTGGTAGTGGTAGTAGTAATATCTGGTGCTGTTTGATAGTGGTAGTAGTACTATCTGGTGCTGTTTGGTAGTGGTAGAAGTAATATCTGGCACTGTTTGGTAGTGGTAGTAGTACTATCTGGTACTGTTTGGTAGTGGTAGTAGTACTCTCTGGCACTGTTTGGTAGTGGTAGTAGTACTATCTGGTACTGTTTGGTAGTGGTAGTAGTACTATATGGCACTGTTTGGTAGTGGTAGTAGTAATATCTGGTGCTGTTTGATAGTGGTAGTAGTACTATCTGGTGCTGTTTGGTAGTGGTAGTAGTACTATATGGCACTGTTTGATAGTGGTAGAAGTAATATCTGGCACTGTTTGGTAGTGGTAGTAGTACTATCTGGTGCTGTTTGGTAGTGGTGGTAGTACAATCTGATACTGTTTGATAGTGGTAGTAGTACTATATGGCACTGTTTGGTAGTGGTAGTAGTAATATCTGGTGCTGTTTGATAGTGGTAGTAGTACTATCTGGTGCTGTTTGGTAGTGGTGGTAGTACAATCTGGTACTGTTTGGTAGTGGTAGTAGTACTATATGGCACTGTTTGGTAGTGGTAGTAGTACTATCTGGTACTGTTTGGTAGTGGTAGTAGTACTATCTGGTACTGTTTGGTTGTGGTAGTAGTACTCTCTGGTACTGTTTGGTAGTGGTAGTAGTTCTATCTGGTACTGTTTGGTTGTGGTAGTAGTACTCTCTGGTACTGTTTGGTAGTGGTAGTAGTACTCTCTGGTACTGTTTGGTAGTGGTAGTAGTACTCTCTGGTACTGTTTGGTAGTGGTAGTAGTACTATATGGCACTGTTTGGTAGTGGTAGTAGTAATATCTGGCGCTGTTTGATAGTGGTAGTAGTACTATCTGGTACTGTTTGGTAGTGGTAGAAGTAATATCTGGCACTGTTTGATAGTGGTAGTAGTACTATATGGCACTGTTTGATAGTGGTAGAAGTAATATCTGGCACTGTTTGGTAGTGGTAGTAGTACTCTCTGGCACTGTTTGGTAGTGGTAGTAGTACTATCTGATATTGTTTGGTAGTGGTAGTAGTACTATATGGCACTGTTTGGTAGTGGTAGTAGTACTATCTGGTGCTGTTTGATAGTGGTAGTAGTTCTATCTGGTACTGTTTGGTTGTGGTAGTAGTACTCTCTGGTACTGTTTGGTAGTGGTAGTAGTACTATCTGGTGCTGTTTGGTAGTGGTGGTAGTACAATCTGATACTGTTTGATAGTGGTAGTAGTACTATATGGCACTGTTTGGTAGTGGTAGTAGTAATATCTGGTGCTGTTTGATAGTGGTAGTAGTACTATCTGGTGCTGTTTGGTAGTGGTGGTAGTACAATCTGGTACTGTTTGGTAGTGGTAGTAGTACTATATGGCACTGTTTGGTAGTGGTAGTAGTAATATCTGGTGCTGTTTGATAGTGGTAGTAGTACTATCTGGTGCTGTTTGGTAGTGGTAGTAGTACTATATGGCACTGTTTGATAGTGGTAGAAGTAATATCTGGCACTGTTTGGTAGTGGTAGTAGTACTCTCTGGTACTGTTTGGTAGTGGTAGTAGTACTATCTGGTACTGTTTGGTAGTGGTAGTAGTACTATCTGGTACTGTTTGGTTGTGGTAGTAGTACTCTCTGGTACTGTTTGGTAGTGGTAGTAGTTCTATCTGGTACTGTTTGGTTGTGGTAGTAGTACTCTCTGGTACTGTTTGGTAGTGGTAGTAGTACTATCTGGTGCTGTTTGGTAGTGGTGGTAGTACAATCTGATACTGTTTGATAGTGGTAGTAGTACTATCTGGTACTGTTTGGTAGTGGTAGTAGTACTATCTGGTACTGTTTGGTAGTGGTAGTAGTACTCTCTGGCACTGTTTGGTAGTGGTAGTAGTACTATCTGGTACTGTTTGGTAGTGGTAGTAGTACTACATGGTACTGTTTGGTAGTGGTAGTAGTACTATCTGGCACTGTTTGGTAGTGGTAGTAGTACTATCTGGTACTGTTTGGTAGTGGTAGTAGTACTATATGGCACTGTTTGGTAGTGGTAGTAGTAATATCTGGTGCTGTTTGATAGTGGTAGTAGTACTATCTGGTACTGTTTGGTAGTGGTAGTAGTACTCTCTGGCACTGTTTGGTAGTGGTAGTAGTACTATCTGGTACTGTTTGGTAGTGCTAGTAGTACTATCTGGTACTGTTTGGTAGTGGTAGTAGTACTATATGGCACTGTTTGGTAGTGGTAGTAGTAATATCTGGTGCTGTTTGATAGTGGTAGTAGTACTATCTGGTGCTGTTTGGTAGTGGTAGAAGTAATATCTGGCACTGTTTGGTAGTGGTAGTAGTACTATCTGGTACTGTTTGGTAGTGGTAGTAGTACTCTCTGGCACTGTTTGGTAGTGGTAGTAGTACTATCTGGTACTGTTTGGTAGTGGTAGTAGTACTATATGGCACTGTTTGGTAGTGGTAGTAGTAATATCTGGTGCTGTTTGATAGTGGTAGTAGTACTATCTGGTGCTGTTTGGTAGTGGTAGTAGTACTATATGGCACTGTTTGATAGTGGTAGAAGTAATATCTGGCACTGTTTGGTAGTGGTAGTAGTACTCTCTGGTACTGTTTGGTAGTGGTAGTAGTACTATCTGGTACTGTTTGGTAGTGGTAGTAGTACTATCTGGTACTGTTTGGTTGTGGTAGTAGTACTCTCTGGTACTGTTTGGTAGTGGTAGTAGTACTATCTGGTACTGTTTGGTAGTGGTAGTAGTACTATCTGGTACTGTTTGGTAGTGGTGGTAGTACAATCTGATACTGTTTGATAGTGGTAGTAGTACTACATGGTACTGTTTGGTAGTGGTAGTAGTACTATCTGGTACTGTTTGGTAGTGGTAGTAGTACTATCTGGTACTGTTTGGTAGTGGTAGTAGTACTATCTGGTACTGTTTGGTAGTGGTGGTAGTACAATCTGATACTGTTTGGTAGTGGTAGTAGTACTATATGGCACTGTTTGATAGTGGTAGAAGTAATATCTGGCACTGTTTGGTAGTGGTAGTAGTACTCTCTGGTACTGTTTGGTAGTGGTAGTAGTACTATATGGCACTGTTTGATAGTGGTAGAAGTAATATCTGGCACTGTTTGGTAGTGGTAGTAGTACTCTCTGGCACTGTTTGGTAGTGGTAGTAGTACTACCTGATATTGTTTGGTAGTGGCAGTAGTACTATATGGCACTGTTTGGTAGTGGTAGTAGTACTATCTGGTGCTGTTTGATAGTGGTAGTAGTTCTATCTGGTACTGTTTGGTTGTGGTAGTAGTACTACCTGATATTGTTTGGTAGTGGCAGTAGTACTATATGGCACTGTTTGGTAGTGGTAGTAGTACTATCTGGTACTGTTTGGTAGTGGTAGTAGTACTACCTGATATTGTTTGGTAGTGGCAGTAGTACTATATGGCACTGTTTGGTAGTGGTAGTAGTACTATCTGGTGCTGTTTGATAGTGGTAGTAGTTCTATCTGGTACTGTTTGGTTGTGGTAGTAGTACTCTCTGGTACTGTTTGGTAGTGGTAGTAGTACTATCTGGTGCTGTTTGGTAGTGGTGGTAGTACAATCTGATACTGTTTGATAGTGGTAGTAGTACTATATGGCACTGTTTGATAGTGGTAGAAGTAATATCTGGCACTGTTTGGTAGTGGTTGTAGTACTATCTGGTACTGTTTGGTAGTGGTAGTAGTACTCTCCGGCACTGTTTGGTAGTGGTAGTAGTACTATCTGGTACTGTTTGGTAGTGGTAGTAGTACTATATGGCACTGTTTGGTAGTGGTAGAAGTAATATCTGGCACTGTTTGGTAGTGGTAGTAGTACTATCTGGTACTGTTTGGTTGTGGTAGTAGTACTCTCTGGTACTGTTTGGTAGTGGTAGTAGTACTATCTGGTGCTGTTTGGTAGTGGTGGTAGTACAATCTGATACTGTTTGATAGTGGTAGTAGTACTATATGGCACTGTTTGATAGTGGTAGAAGTAATATCTGGCACTGTTTGGTAGTGGTTGTAGTACTATCTGGTACTGTTTGGTAGTGGTAGTAGTACTCTCCGGCACTGTTTGGTAGTGGTAGTAGTACTATCTGGTACTGTTTGGTAGTGGTAGTAGTACTATATGGCACTGTTTGGTAGTGGTAGAAGTAATATCTGGCACTGTTTGGTAGTGGTAGTAGTACTATCTGGTACTGTTTGGTTGTGGTAGTAGTACTCTCTGGTACTGTTTGGTAGTGGTAGTAGTACTATCTGGTGCTGTTTGGTAGTGGTGGTAGTACAATCTGATACTGTTTGATAGTGGTAGTAGTACTATATGGCACTGTTTGATAGTGGTAGAAGTAATATCTGGCACTGTTTGGTAGTGGTAGTAGTACTATCTGGTACTGTTTGGTAGTGGTAGTAGTACTCTCTGGTACTGTTTGGTAGTGGTAGTAGTACTATCTGGTACTGTTTGGTAGTGGTAGTAGTACTATCTGGTACTGTTTGGTAGTGGTAGTAGTACTATCTGGTACTGTTTGGTAGTGGTGGTAGTACAATCTGATACTGTTTGATAGTGGTAGTACTTTTTAACGTTTTAAACTGTTTCAACTTTTTTCCACATTTTTTTCAACTTTATGCTTTAAACTCTGTTTTAAACCTTGAACTTTAAAAACTTTTTCCAAACTGTTACCTTTTTAAAAATGTTTAAAAATGTTTTAACTTCATCTCTTCATGCTTCATCAGTCTTCATCTCCTCTTCACCCTTTTTAAACAGCCAGTCTTTAAACTCTTTCTTAAACTCTCACTCCAGACCAGAGACGGGCCGGCAGGACAAAGCATTACAGTTTACCTGCAGCATTCACACTATCATGCATTTGCCGCGGGAAATGCAGATTCTCTAGTCTCTGGATTGAGTTGCTGCTTGTAGTCAAATGTGTCACATGACCCTGTTGACCTCCAGCAGAGTTTCCAGCAGTGGACACTCCTGGCCCTAGAAAAGGAAAAGACAAAGTTAGGAGGGACTTTTTGGACGTACATTGAGCCTTTGAATAAAGGTTTGAAAGAACTGAAAAATATCCAACATCATAACATGTAGAGGAAAGTCTCTCCTCTGTGATGGCCGGGAATCGAACCCGGGTCAACTGCTTGGAAGGCAGCTATGCTCTCCACTATACCACCATCACTACTTTGAGGAGTTTCACCTGTCAAAGATCATAAAGAATATAGAGTGATGGTGAAGAAGACCTGAAGAAGTTTGTAGAATGGGACAGAATGTTTGATGTTTGATTATATGAATACATATGAATGATATTGGATGAGGCCCTGGTGATGGAGTTGTCAGTGATATTTATGATGCTGAGGTCATGGTTGTATTAAACTGTGAACCCAGTGGCCTAATGGACAAGGCACTGGCCTCCCATCTGGAGTCTAGAACTGAAGTGGACTGATCTAGTCTTGATTCAACCATGTTGTCACTAACATCTCACCACACTCCCTCAAAGAACCATTCATTGAGTCATCACAACGTGATTGGACTTTCAATCTGAGTGTAGTTCTTGTTCTACGTTTAAATAAATGACGGTAGACATCAAGCAACAACAGCAGCAGCACATCACATTGATGAGGAGGTGAGGTGACACAGTGAAGCTTCCAGGGAGGTGATGGGGTCAAAGGTCCTCTAGATCAGGTGTGGGGAACCCTGGTCCTCAAGGGCCACAGTCCTGGATGTTCAAACACAGCTGAGTTGTCATGGTGACGAGCCAATCATTGTTGTCAAAACAATCATGTTTTTCACAAAACATGTGAAAACAAGCATGCTGATCCTCTGAAACACACACACACACACACACACACACAGATCAGGATTCACTCTGATAGGATCAAAGGAGATCAGCGTCTGTTGCAGATCAAAGCATTGCCTTCAGCATTCACACAATAAAGGCCAATTCATCCTCCATAAGAAGGGCATTGGTCCACATATGATTGTAATGTTTTGTTTACAGGAAATCTGCAGGATGTTTGTCTGGAGAAAGGTTTAATTTCATAACAATCAAGAGACACTGCCTTCAATCTATTGGCACCAAGTCAAGTCCAGTGTTTTCACAATAAAAAATATTTAATAATACAAAGGAAGTTCAAACTAGAAGAGATGAACCTAAACTTACCTCAGACAGTGTCAAACCTCCTGAAGATCTCAGCACCAAAACCACATTCTAAAATCCTTTCTATCCTGTCATGTTCAAATACCACAATATCCCTTCAACCTCCAAATGGGAAGAAGATCTCAACATCAACACAGACCCAACGCTTTGGTCACTAATCTGTAGAAACACATTCACAATGAGCAGAAACACCAATATACAGCTTAGACAATACAAGGTCCTACACTAGTTCATTACAGGACAAAGATGTTCAAGATGGTCTCACTTCCTCTAACATATGTTCTAACTGCACAGCTGATCTCCTTGATACCTGTCTATACTGTGATCTCCCTGATACCTGTCTACACTGTGATCTCCTTGATACCTGTCTACACTGTGATCTCCCTGATACCCGTCTACATTGTGATCTCCCTTATACCTGACTACACTGTGATCTCCCTGATACCCATCTACACTGTGATCTCCCTTATACCCGACTACACTGTGCTCTCCTTGATAATGTGATCTCCATGATACTTGTCTCCACTGTGATCTCCCTGATACCTTTATACACTGTGATCTCCTTGATACTTGTTTACACTGTCATCTCCTTGATACCTGTCTACACTGTGATCTTCTTGATACCTGTCCACACTGTGATCTCCTTGATACTTGTCTACACTGTGATCTCCTTGACACCTGTCTACACTGAGATCTCCTTGATACCTGTCTACACTGTGATCTCCTTGATACTTGTCTACACTGTGATCTCCTTGACACCTGTCTGCACTGTGATCTCCCTGGTACCTATCTACACTGTGATCTCAGGTCTGAAGTGAGATTTCCAAACCACACAGTAATACAATTCGTTAAGATACTCTCAATTACACAATAGTACACGTTTAAAAGAATCTTTGTATTTTAAGTGAAATCGTGGAGCTTGCATGAAAAGAAGAGGCGCTGTCTGGCTTTCTTAGCAATGTTACTGGTGTTTGATCTCCAATTGAAGTCATGAGAAAGAGTCACGCCCAAGAATTTACATTCCTCAACAATCTGTACCTCAGAATTGTTGATGGTAATTGGCGTCTGATTCATATTGGGATGAAAGTCCATGACAAGTTCACACGTCTTTGAGGTGTTCAGAAGCAAGTTGATTTCTATACTCCATCTGACTACCTTTTCCACCTTCTCACGATAATGTGACTCACATTTTGAGCCAATAAGCCCTATGACGGTTGTATCATCTGCATATCACTGTCACAGGGTCTAAAGTTAGATTTACTTTGTTTTACATAATAACTGTCAGATTACAAACAACATTGAGAGTCTGTTTCTTGATCTATGATCATATTTCATATTCTGATGCTTCAAAGTGTGAAAGTTGTGTGAAAGTATTAGAGTCTCATGCTCTAGTGACTGAGCTGGTCAGGCTACTTGTTCTGTAGTGATGAAGGACGAGTGTAAAATCCTCCACTGAAGACCTTCAGGACCACGGTTGACTGTGACTTGCTCACGTTGTGGAAACTATTTGAAGCTCCATCCACAGTTGCTATGGAAACAGGAGCAGCACCAGAACTCTTTCAGAACCATGACATCATCACAAGAACAGCTGATATTGCAGAAAGCCTCATTTTAAAAGAAACAATAGCACTTGGATTCGTTGTTCGGAGGAGAGAAGGACAATCAAGCAACAGCTGCTGAAAAATAGACACAAGTTCAACACAATGTGAGCTTCAACTTGTCGGCCTTCTGTTGGTGATTTTCATGGACAGGGTGTCGAGGTGCAGCTGAGGCCAGAGGAGACAACAAGTCAACGAGGCTGACAGTAAGGTAAGGCTCTATACTTTCTATTTCACTGGACTTACACTTTCTTACAGGCCTTGTTTTCTTACTGGGAAGAGAAAATCCCTGCTGACTTCACACACTTGTGATCTGAAGTCAGAGCCTGAAACCCTGAACTGTCACTAGCAGAGGATGGTTTCGAACCATCGACTTCTGGGTTATGGGCCCAGCACGCTTCCACTGCGTCACTCTGCTTAGTGCACGACTGCTTCTTCCCAAATCAACTTTCCTTGTAGGATCTTGTTTCCCACTGAGGTCCTGGTTTAGGTGTATGAGGGACATGAAAGTCTACTTGAATTGATCCCCCAACCATTTACTGGAGCACCATTTGTTTCCAGTGTGGTTTTGGACTTGTTGACAGTGTTGGCTTGGAGAGAAAATTCTTGGACGACCAAACAACATCATCAGGGTGAAGGTGTGAGATGAGAGGAACTAGAGAACCCAGAACGTCCTCGTCTACATGTGACCTGGAGTCGCTACTGCCGAGGACCTCAGGGCCCATGAGGGTCAATATTCAAAGATCCACACTGGTGACTTCTCAACTGTGAGGTTCACATCTCAAGTCCACCATTCTGTCCTCAAGGACACCACTGTCTCAATAGAGAGCTCTGCCCAATGTGGAACTTGAACTCACAACGAGAACAGAAATTGAAAAGTCAACGGATGTAGCTCAGTGGTAGAGTCATGCTTAGCATGTATGAGATCCAGGGATCAATCCCCAGATCCTCCAAACTTTATGTCTCTAGCAGAAAGTAGATTAATAGTGATTTAGTGTCTCTTGATTGTTGTGATATGAAACATGTCTCCAGACAAACATCCAGCAAACCTGTAAAGGACATCAAGGAAGATAATGCTGCTTTTTTAATGTTGGCATGGCTGCTGTACACGACCGGGGGGGACGCTCAAAGAGACCCCCCAACACACACACACACACACACACACACACACACACACACACACACACTCACACTCACACTCACACTCACACTCACACTCACACTCACACTCACACACACACACACACACACACACACACACACCACTTCAACAAGCCTCTTATGAGGTCAGGAATTATATAATCCACCGTTTCAAAAAGTAGAACGAACCTCTCAATAATAGTGGTACTATGTCCAACTATCCAGTGTGTTTTTGTACTTTTTGACAGTGTTGGTTTGATAGAAAAGCTTTCAACAACCAAACATCATTAGAGTGAAGAGAGTGAGATGAGATGAACTATGGAACCCCACACATCCTCAGTGACATGAGAAGTTGAGGTTTTTAGGTCAGGATGACCGAGAGGTCCAAGAGGCTGTGTTTAGGTCACAGTCTCTTCTGGAGGTGTGGGTTCAGATCCCACTTCTGACAGCAAAGCATGAGTTAAGACATGCAGGTGTGTCTGGGAACCTTCAAAGTGGTCATATTGTACTTCCTGGTGGCTGATAATGATCCTCCAGTTGTAGAGTTACTGAACATAGTGAGCAGAACATAGTTCATTCTAGATCCTTTTACTTTGAAAGCTCATGGCAGAGATCCTGAATGCATCAGGAATTAATAAAACATGCCTAAACCCATTATCTGAACAGAGTTGCCATACATAAGGCAAGGTACCAATCCTACACAGCATGTATTATACTTAGAAATGCGGCAAAATACTGAACTCCATCTTGAATGCAGTAAAACTGTCTTTCAGTGTACCGTATTTTCCACACTATAAGGCGCACCAGATTATGAGGCGCACCTACATTGATTGACATAATTTACAACTTTGTTCATATATAAGGCATTATAAGGCACATGGAATAGACCAATGGTCAGCAACCTTTATAGCTCAAAGCCATTAGGTTACATTTTCCACTGATTCTAACACCCAGAGAGGTGCACACACTTTATTTTGATAGTCCTACCTGCAGCCTATGCCAGGAGGACACTACACACAAAACCTTCTTCACTGCTGGTTGACAACTTACAACTACCGGTAATAAACTAAACTACATGAACTAAGCAACAAAAACACAACACAATTATTACCGACACCACAAACCAAATAGAACCCCCAATCATTGCATTTAAAACACCACAAACAGAAACTCCCATAATGCATTGCAGCTATCTTTATGCATTTGCACAGAGGTGGTCGCTGCAAGGCATGATGGGAATTCATGTTTTGTGTTGTTGGAGGTTATTGTGGGTTGTTGTTGGGCTTGGTGTTGTGTTGATTGTGTTTATGTGTTTTTGTTCCCCAGTTTAGGGAGTTATTATTTCATCTAGTTTATTTTGGTTTGTTAGAATGTTGGTGTGCAACCATGAGTGATAAAGGTGTTGTGTGGAGTGTCGTCCGCTCTGAAGATCCGGTTGAGAAGTTAGAGTTGTCAAAATAAAAGCCTCTGGTTGTTCAGCTGGCAAGTAGCAGTCTCGAGAAGAGTAGTTCTTCCACGGTACTCGCCACAATATATGAGGCGCACCGGGTTATAAGGCGCACTGTCAGCTTTTGAAAAAAATTGAGGTGTTTAGGTGCCTTATAATGCGGAAAGTACTGTATATGCACAACCGAAGTTGCACAACATCTGGAGGGAGCAGAGTGTGTTTTATGTGTGTGAGAGCTGAGAAAACTCTCGCTCATGGTGGGACCAGACCTTCACATTAACACTTTACTGCTTCAACTGATCACTTTATCACTTTAAACCTTCATATTAACACTTCACAACTACAGATTAATCTTTTATAACAGTTTAAACCTTCAGATTATGTTGAAACCTTCAAGTGAACAATTTAAACCTTCAGATTAATGCTTTATAACATTTTAACCCTCATCTTAAGTTTAAACCTTCAAATTAAGTGTAAGCCTTCAAATTAAGTGTAAACCTTCAGGTGAACAATTTAAAGCTTCAGATTAAGTTTAAACCTTCAAGTGAACAATTTACACCTTCAGATTAACACTTTACAACAGTTTAAACCTTCAGATTAATCCTCTCAGCCTGCAGTTCCTTTTCCCACCTGAGACGTGGTGGCGCTGTTTCTACTGAAATCAATGAAAAACTGTATTTGATGAATAATCTGAGTTTTGTGGCAACATTCCTTTAGATCAACAGATTATGTCTCCGTATTAACAATTTAAACTTTTATATGGACAGTTTTAGCCTTCAGGTTAACAGTTTATGTGAATTTAAACCATCGAATTAAGTTTAGACCTTCAGGTGAACAATTTAAACCTTCAGATTAATGTTTTATATCAGTTTATACCTCCATATCAACAGTTTAGGCCTTCTTATTAACAAATGAAACTTTTATATTGACGTTTTAGCTCTCAGATTAACAGTTTATATAAATGTAATCCGTCAGATTAAGTTTAAAGCTTCAAGTTAACGTTCCACACCTCCAGATTAACAGTACAACAGTTTAAACCTTCAGATTAATCACAGAATAATCTTCTCAGCCTGCAGTTCCTTTTCCCACCTGAGACATGGTGGTGCTGTTTCCACTAAAATCACTGAAAAACAGATTTTGATGAATAATCTGAGTTTTGTTAAGTAATTCAATAACAAAAATGGTTTGTCGCTTGAAAATGCATAAATCCTTATGAAATATTGTGTTTTTTTGCAATACACACTTACACACACTTACACACACTCTCAGGCAAATGACCCCACGGGTGCAAATTTACACACTGCCGTACATCAAAATGACCAGTGGGGACGCTGTCCAAAACACACTTCCTGAAAGTTTTGACTGCATGAGGTCCATCAAAAAAACCACACTCGGCACATCAGGAGGCCATTTTCTATTGATTGCAATGCTTGTGCCTGTGAGGACGGGTTTTGGTCCCCACGGGAAAAATTGGACCTCATGGCGTGAGTGGTGTCCCAGGTCATGGTCCCCACATGAATATTAATACACACACACACACACACACACACACACACACACACACACACACACACACACACACACACACACACACAGCAGCTCGCAGGCTACCCAACTGGCTCATCACTCGGTGGACGATTAAGACCACAACAGCCACTCAAACTGACTCTCCAAGGTCCGCCGCCACCTGGTGGACACTCGTGGTCATTACAGCCCCACTCAGACTCCCCGATACACACACACACACACACACACACACACACACACACACACACACACACACACACACACACACACACACACACACACACACACACACACACCCTCTTTCTTTGTACACAGTGTTGCTGTTTAGTAGATTAGATCTCCTGTTAGATTACGTTGTTACTTGATTGTATTGATTTATGATATGATTTATGAATTATTTATGAATTAATGTATTTGTGTAAATAAAGACCTGTTAGCTGAATTGATGGATTCCTGGTAATTATTGTGTATTTATTGTTGATAATTCACTGGTTTGTAACAGTCTGAGCTAGAATCTCACACCTTCCTTGTTATTTAAGATTGTTATATTTTGCACAGGAATATTAACTAACTTAAATAACCTTTTTACAAACGAGACTGATATTTTGGTATTAGCTATTTCCAGTTTAGCTGGTGGTTCCACAATTCCATTACTATTTGATAAATAACCAATTTATTTGATTAAATAATTTTTCATTAATGAACTATTTGGGATAATTTATTAACTTTTAAGTAATTACTCAATTACTTTAGGAGTTGTTAATGAGTAAATGACCGTTTCCTTCCATTAATAATTAACATTTTTCATAATTACTTCCAGTGATCTATTGCTTCCAGTAATCTATTACTTACAGTACTTGTAACACTAATAACAACCATAAATCCCAACAGGAACAATAGTGTGGATTGAGCGTGTTGTCTTTGTCCCCCACTTGTTCAAAGATGGAGATTCCAGTCAGACAAGCTTCCTTCAATTGTCTCTCATGTCCTGAGTCTTGTCCTGCCAAGATGTCCTCCAATAAATGTGTGGTTGTCAACCTTTATAGCTCAAAGCCATTAGGTTACTTTTTCCACTGATTCTAACACCCACTTTATTTTGATAGTCCTACCTGCAGCCTATGCCAGGAGGACACTACACACAAAACCTTCTTCACTGCTGGTTGACAACTTACAACTAATAAACTAAACTACCGGTACATGAACTAAACAACAAAAACACAACACAACACAACACAACACAATTATTACCGACACCACAAACCAAATATAACCCCCAATAATTGCATTTAAAACACCACAAACAGAAACTCCCATAATTCATTGCAGCTATCGGCTCCTTTATGCATTTGCACAGAGCTGGTCGCTGCAAGGCATGATGGGAATTCATGTTTTGTGTTGTTGGAGGTTATTGTGGGTTGTTGTTGGGCTTGGTGTTGTGTTGATTGTGTTTATGTGTTTTTGTTCCCCAGTTTAGGGAGTCATTATTTCATCTAGTTTATTTTGGTTTGTTAGAATGTTGGTGTGCAACCATGAGTGATGAAGGTGTTGTGTGGAGTGTCGTCCGTTCTGAAGATCCGGTTGAGAAGTTAGAGTTGTCAAAATAAAAGCCTCTGGTTGTTCAGCTGGCAAGTAGCAGGCTCGAGAAGAGCAATTCTTCCACGGTGCTCGCCACAATATATAAGGCGCACCGTGTTATAAGGCGCACTGTCAGTTTTTGAAAATATTTGAGGTGTTTAGGTGCCTTATAGTGCGGAAAATATGGTACTATACTTTCTGCCATGAACAAAGCAGAGCTGTCTCATAATGTAAGGATCAAAGGGAGGACCTACCTCGATTGGGATTAGCTCAACCCCTGATGACACTCTCTGCAGCTTGATTTGTGATTCTGTGACACAAAATTATATCGTCTCCTGACCTCCACCTCTGCCATGCTTTCATCTCTGCAAAATTCATTTTCTTCAGGTTTTAGCTGATTGACATGCAGAAATATTGACAAAGCTCTTTGCATTGAGCATTTATGGTAGAAAGTGGGCGTGTTGAGGGCAGGAGATGAACCGTCAACCTTCCAGGTGGACTGTGATCTATAAAAGGAAAGTGTGTGTGGATGTGCGTACGCACGCTTTTATTGATCCACATTTTATTTCCTGCTTTTGGGAACACGTACATTTCTAGTAGGAATCTTATATTTATATATAATTTAATAATGAGGCCCCAGATCCAGATCACATTCGTAATGTGATTTGTTAGAAATTTGTTAGAAAATTAAATGTTAGAATATGGGTCAGGGACCATTGTTAGTTTGTTGACATAAACATATTTCGACAGTATTCCAGTTTAATCATGTTAATCACCCATAGAAATTTAGAAGTAGATATCTGCTTATAAACCTCTATATAATTCTAGTTCTATAGGTCTATGGCTCCACTCCTCCTCCTCCTAGCGTCAGTAGCTTCTGCAGCTCCACTGGAGCTTGTAGTCCCTGATTGTTGGCTTGGAGAGAAAACTCTTGGACGACCAAACAACATCATCAGGGTGAAGGTGTGAGATGAGATGAACTAGAGAACCTAGAACGTCCTCGGCTACATGTGAACTTCTTGTTTTTAGGTCAGAATGGCCGAGCGGTCCAAGGCGCTGCATTCAGGTTGCAGTCTCTTCTGGAGGCGTGGGTTCAAATCCCACTTCTGACAGCAGAGTATGTATTTTCAGTTGTATTATACTTTCTCCCATGATGCCATGTGACAGAGCAGAGCTGTCTCATTGTGGGAGGATCAAAGGGAGGGTCTCCCTTAATTGTCATTAGCTGAACCCCCAATCACACTCTATACAGCTTGATTTGTGATTCTGTGACAACAAATAATATCATCTCCTCCAGATTTGTTTCTCTTTTCAACCCGGAGCTCCATCATAACAAAGGGCTGCGGCTCGCTGACACCCGAAAAAAAACCAAAACAACCCAGGATGAGCGAGACGCCCACTATTATCGATGCCTCCTGACGAGAGTCCTAAAATATTTGAGCGCTCGGCTCGTTGCGCGAGGCGAAGCCCTCTGATCAATGGCTGCTGCTTTCACAGTTTTTTTTTTTTAATTTTTTTTTTTAAATACATTCCAGTCATTCCAATTTGCTGTTATAGAGAAAATAGAAAAGCCCAACATATCCACATGAGCAGCAGGTGTGTTTGCGACTGTGGAAAGAAAAACTCCTCCAACAGAGAGAAACTTTGTAGAAACCAGACTCAGAGGTAGAGGAATTCTGTGGACCGGTTGGGGTGAAAGGATAGAGGAGAGGAGAGGAGAGGAGAGGATAGAGGAGAGGAGAGGAGAGGATAGAGGAGAGGAGAGGAGAGGAGAGGAGAGACAGAGAAAGGCTTGGTGAAACAAAATAAATACAAAGAATACAAAATACAAAATACATACAATACCCTTGTTAGTGCTACATACTATTTTTGTTTTTGTTTTTTTTTGATAATACATTAACCACAGTGATCTAAATATTTTCCAACTGCCATGAGATTAAGACCAGCCTGAGCAACAACAGAGCAAAAACCAAAATAATGACAACAATTATTACAAAAGCAAAAACAAAAAGGACATAGAACAAAAATAAATAAATAAAACAAACAAACAAACACAACAACAACAAAAGCAAACAACAACTTGGTTCTGATAATTAACAGAACAATCTCGTCAATGAGGAGTGGAAGTGTGTGTGTGTGTGTGTGTGTGTGTGTGTGTGTGTGTGTGTGTGTGTGTGGTTTGTCCTCTGGATGTGAATGAAACTGTTGTGGGGGGGCCGCAGCACCACCCCGGAGCCCAAGGCCACCAGGGCCGGACGTCGCCACTCCGGCACCCAGCGACCCACCGGATCCAGGGAGGCCCCGACAAACCCCCCCGGAGAGCCACGCCCCAACCCGGAAGGCACCAGACGAAGCGCGCAGAGAGGACCCCCCCCCAGGCCAGAGGGGCCCACAGGAGAAGGATAAAGGGCGCAGAGCCCCGGGCCCCGACCCGAGCCGCCAAGCCGGGACCGGCCAGTGCAGCGCCCCCAGGCCACGCGGGCAGGGAGCCCCCCCGGCTCCGATAGCGGAGCCCGCCGCACCCCCGGGGGCCATCCCCCCACCACCCCCCCAACCCCCGGCGGGACAGAGAAGGCCCCAGCCGCCGAGCCCCAGACCAGCCCCCCCCAGACCAGGAAGAGCGAAGGCCCAGCCAGGCCCGGCCGGATGACAGCCACCCCCCCCCCCCCACCCCATCACCTAATCCCAGCCCACCCACACACTCACACCCAAGTATACGCATACACACACACAGACATACATACACACCCACACAGATACACACACCAAGCAAACACATACACACAGACATACATATCTACATATATACAGACATACGTACATACATTTATTTGGTTGCTCCCTTCTAACCAATCACATGTCTGTATTCCTTAAAGTTGCTCAAAAGAGTTCAATTCAACACATATTCTCATTTTAATGATCAAATCAAGGAAAATATAGAAATACAAGAAAGTATCATCATCATATTGATACTGATGATAGTAATGTTTTGTTTACAGGAAATCTGCAGGATGTTTGTCTGGAGAAATGTTTAATTTCATAACAATGAAGAGACACTAACTCAATATTAATCTACTTATTGATGTTAGACATAAAGCTTGGAGAAGCTGGGGATTGAACCCAGGACCTCATACATGCGAACCATGCACTCTACCACTGAGCTACATCCCCTGTCTTCTAACTTCTTAACCCTCTGGGGCCTGAAGCATTTTGTGCCGTTTTTCACTACAATTGATTTTTCCTTTATATCTCAGATATAAAATTCTTAAACCTTGCCTTTTTTGGTGTCATTTTGTTCAGGACAACCTCATAAATGCATTTCTGAAGTATTTTCATCACTTTAGCATACTGTATTAAAACAGTGGATCTAAAAACACCATAAAATTACAAATTCGGGTGGTAAAAACATAGATTTATTGACTATAAAATTCACAGACATGGTTAACGAATCATTTTGTTTACTTGTAAAGTAAATCTAAACTATAATGAACTAAAATGTATCAAAACAGGACTGAAAAAACAATTATATACAGATATTTACAGTGAAATAGAAGCACTGCCTCAGGCGTTTTTGTAAAACTATTTGCAAAAGGTCACACATATAATGTCAGGAGAAGACAAATGATTTGTCCACTCAAAACAACAGATTGTGTCCAACACAACACAGAGGGACACGTCACACATGGCATTTCCATGAAGTGTTTTTCCTTTTCTTGTGTTCCTGCAGGCAATGTTTACATTTTAGCCTTTGGCTGTTGTGGTGGAGCTGGAATGATGGGGACAGGGGTGGGGGACAGCTGTCCTGGTCTGGGGGACACCTGTCTCCTCTCTAACAAAAATAAGCTGAGGTGTTCAATATTGCCATCAGAATCACTCTCAAACTCAGTGTCAGACTCGATGCTCTGCTCCTTCAAAAAAAAAAAAAAGTCGGATCGCCTGATTGACGTTCATAAGGCGTCATTGTTTTGATAGAAAAAAAAAAAGAGTTCACTTGAAACTAAAAAACACTCTAATCTCACTCACTACACACTAACTACACACTCACTACACACTCACTACACACTCACTACACACTCACTACACACTAACTACACACCCACTACACACTCACTACACACTAACTACACACCCACTACACACTAACTACACACTCACTACACACTAACTACACACTCACTACACACTAACTACACACCCACTACACACTCACTACACACTAACTACACACTCACTACACACTAACTACACACCCACTACACACTCACTACACACTAACTACACACTCACTACACACTCACTACACACTCACTACACACTCACTACACACTCACTACACAATCACTACACACTCACTACACACTCACTACACACTCACTACACACTCACTACACACTCACTACACACTCACTACACACTAACTACACACCCACTACACACTCACTACACACTCACTACACACTCACTACACACTCACTACACAATCACTACACACTCACTACACACTCACTACACACTCACTACACACTCACTACACACTCACTACACACTCACTACACACTAACTACACACTCACTACACACTCACTACACACTCACTACACACTAACTACACACTCACTACACACTCACTACACACTCACTACACACTCACTACACACTAACTACACACCCACTACACACTCACTACACACTCACTACACACTCACTACACACTCACTACACACTCACTACACACTCACTACACACTCACTACACACTCACTACACACTAACTACACACTCACTACACACTCACTACACACTCACTACACACTCACTACACACTCACTACACACTAACTACACACTCACTACACACTAACTACACACTCACTACACACTCACTAAAAGGTCAAATCATGATAATAATCACTTTTTCTCTGATATAAATCTCACCTCACTCTCGCTGTCTCCGTCTCTCTGTTTACTTTTTCACGGGTGAACTAAACAAAATGACACCTCCCACTATGGAAACTTTTGATTGGACATGGGCTCTTCTTCTCAACCAATGAGTGAAAGGTATACTGGCACATTACAAGTGTTGTTTTTTTTTTTGCTGCTCAGTTACTTTCACTTTCACTCCTGACCGGTCTTCTGCACCTGACGCACTAAAACGTCGCGGAAAAACACGGACACAGTTTTCCTCATATCTCCTCTTATTTGGGCGATCAACATCATTTAAAAACGAGCTTGTAGTTTTATATCTGCACTTTCGACACGGATTGAAACACTGGACCAGATGACGCTGTGCTGTGACGCTACTGCCTTTTCAAACGGTCATGTGATTTTGACGCTGCAGAGCGTCAATCGGCCCCAGAGGGTTAAGCTGGATTCGTTGGTAGAGCCTAAGACCCTTGTAAAGTTGTACAAATGGGACTAAACCCACATTTTCCAGAGTTGAACTGAGTTTTGGAATTAAAAAAAAGCTTCCTCTGTGTTTCTGCCCAGTTTCGAACAGGGGACCTTTTGCATGTGAAGCAAACGTGATAACCACTACACTACAGAAACTATGCATGAGACCAATAGGGTGGTAGAATTCTGAGATTAAAGGCTCATATTCTGCACAATTCTCTTTCTCATGGTTTTGTTGCAGTAATATGAATCCCAAAACCTGGAATTAGAGAGGAGTGAGTTCACTACTATCAAAACATTGAACAGATTCAATGTTTTATATATCAAAGACTATATACTATATACAGTATATAAAGCTTAATTTGTAATATTTATAATATATTTATTTTCATGAACAGCCATATACAATAAAAGATATTAATACAGGCTGCTTTCTTATTTTTTTATCTGGATCAGTTGGTAGAGCATGAGACTCTTAAGCTCAGGGTTGTGGGTTCAAGTCCCACATTGGGCAGAGCTCTCTATTGAGACAGTGGTGTCCTTGAGGACAGAATGGTGGACTTGAGATGTGAACCTCACAGTTGAGAAGTCACCAGTGTGGATCTAGAGTAGCCTTGAGGGCCGTGGTCCTGCATGGTTTCAATGTCTCCTCACATCAACACAGCTGACAACAATGATTGGCTCGTCACCATGACAACTCAGCTGTGTTTGAACATCCAGGACTGTGGCCCTTGAGGACCAGGGTTCCCCACACCTGATCTAGAGGATCTTTGACCCCATCAGCTCCCTGGAAGCTGCACATTCATGTCAAATGCAGGTCATAGAGCAACGTCTGTCTCGTCTCCAGGAACAATGTTCTGAAGCCTATTCGAGAGCACACTGCAAGAAGAGGAGTTCACTACACTGATCTGTCTTTGATCTGACACTTGCCCTTTCATATCAAAGCAAGTGTCAGATCAAAGGCATGGGCATTGATGTCATTAACCCTCTGGGGCCATTGACGCACCAGTGCATCAAAATCACATGACCGTTTGAAAAGGCAGTAGCGTCACAGCACAGCGTCATCTGGTCCAGTGTTTCAATCCGTGTCGAAAGTGCAGATATAAAACTACAAGCTCATTTTTAAATGATGTTGATCGCCCAAATAAGAGGAGATATGAGGAAAACTGTGTCCGTGTTTTTCCGCGACATTTTAGTGCGTCAGGTGCAGAAGACCGGTCAGGAGTGAAAGTGAAAGTAACTGAGCAGCAAAAAAAACATGTGCTCCACCGTGAATTCCAAGCTCTTCGTGAGTCGCTGGAATTCAGCCAACAGCAGGTGGCCGATCTAACAGCAGAGAACATCGGGCTAAGAAGCGAGATGAACCTGCTGAACCAGGGACTGAGCGGCCTGACTCGGGAGAATAAGAACATGAAGGAGTCGATCCTGGACCTCCAAAGCAGGAGTATGCGGGACAACCTCGTCTTCGCCGGACTTCCAGAACGCGAGGAGGAAAACGCGGAAACATGGCTGCGAGGATTCATCCAGGAGCACCTGAAGCTTCCCGAGGACACCGTGAACAAGATCACCTTCGCCCGAGTCCACCGCCTGGGTGGAAGACGACAGGACAACCAGCGCCCGCGGCCCATCGTCGCCAAGTTTGAACATTTCAAACAGAAAGAACTGGTGAAGAGCGGCCGGGAACTACGAGGGACGCACTTCAGCGTTAACGACCAGTTCCCGAAGGAGATCTTAGACCGTCGCCACTTGTTGTTTCCTGTGTGGAAGAAGCTCATCCTGAAGGATCCCGAGCCGTCATCACAGTGGACAGGCTTTACGTCAACGGCCAGCTGTACCGGGACCCCGCTGTCACCCCCTGGCTCTACTGATGGTCCTCATAAATAAGTAACATCCCCTCTAACACACACACACAGCCGCACACATCACAGGTTTACTGAGGTCCAATGTTATTATAGTATTAATCATCTTGAACTCGCACTATAAATGCTGGGATATTTGTATGTGTATATATGTGGGTATATGTATGTATATATATATATAGGAATATATATTTACATGACTTTCAAAAAAAAAAAAAAAAAAAAAAAAAAAGCAGGCACTCCTCACGTCACCACGAACGTCACCTATGAGTTTGGGATTGTCTTTCTTTGGGTTTTGGTTTCTTACTTTCTATTTCTGCCCCTCCCTTGTCTTAATAGTAACACTTTTCCACTGTTTTAGCCACACTAAGACCACGACACCACAATCCAACTGTCATGAGATCACACACTCCTATGTCGACAGACACACACTCCCATGTTAAATAACCAGTCAGAATTAGGAACCTTAAAAACATGTGCATGCATGTACACACAGACACACAGGCACACACAGATGCTCACACACACGCACGTACACACAGACACATACATATGCACGCACATACAGACACACACACATGCACGCACATACAGACACACACGCATGCACACACAGACACACACGCATGCACTCACAGACACACACAGACACGCGCACGCACACTTGGCACATGCACACACATAGCTACACGCACGCACGCACGCACGCACGCACACACACACACAGATACACACCCACCTAGAAGATGAGTGTAGCTAGGAACCTGTTCAGATTTGTCACCTGGAATGTACGTGGAATGGACACACAAACAAAAAGACGAAAGGTTTTCGAACACCTGGATAAACTAGAGGCAGACATTGTCTTATTACAAGAGACACACACACCTTCCACAGGACATCACAAATTGATCTCACCACAATTCCCTCACACATTCTCAGCTGGTTAGAACTCCAAGCAGAGAGGCGGAGCTATATTAATCAGCAATAAAAAGCAATTCTCTCATAAAGATGCAACCATAGACCCAGAGGGAAGATTTATAATTCTTCATATCTCTCTTCAGAACATAGAAATGTGTATCGCAAACATCTATGGCCCAAATGTTGATGACCTCCTTCTATCACAACTTCTTCACCAGCCTCTCAACACTCTGACAAAACAAGGCCTGTAAGAAAGTGTAAGTCCAATGAAATAGAAAGTATAGAGCCTTATCTTACTGTCAGCCAGATTTGAGCTCCACACAATAGAACCAGTCGTCTTCTGGATAAAGTTGCTAAAGTCACTAATTGATTCCAGACACAGATTTCAGAATCACTTTTTAATTATTATTAAAAAAAAGAGAAATCATTTTTGACAGGGCTAGCAGTGCTAGACCTGCTGTCCCTGACTGCACACCACTGTTTAAAACACACTCCACTGCTTCAGTCCTTCAGTGTCAACCTTCAAACCAACAGTGCCATCTGGTGGTGAGAAAATAAAGAAGTGGTTCATGAGGCTTCATTGAGCATCACTACTTGTGAGTATCTCCGCTGTCACAGCAGACTGGGGTTCACTGTCCTGATGGGAGTTACGGGGTTTTAGTGGTGGATTGCTCACACTGCATTATAAATGTCTGTATTGTAATTATTGTAGTCTGAGAACAACATCATCCACTGGACTTAACATTTCTCTTTGCTTTTGCTTGTTGAGAAAATCATTTGAGTGTAGAACATGAGCACTCATTGTTTCATCACACCCAGACTCTCTGTGGTTGATTGTTGAACATTTGTTCTTCAAGAATCAAGGCTCCTTGTAGGATCTTCTTCCCACTGAGGTCCTTGTTCAGCTCCATGGGGGACATGAAAGTCCACTTAAAGGAATTCTTTCAATGAAATTAAATTAAAGGAATTATATGTGTTTATATATGTACTTGGAGGACAGACGCTGCAACGTTTTAATTTTTAAGTTCAGAGGCTTTTTTAATGTTTTTCATCCACTTTGAATGGGAGGTTTTTCAATTTTTTTATTTAAAAAAAGTGACGGCACATTATTCCTGAATGTTCTGAATGCTTTGATGTACTCCAAGCTAACATGCTAACATGTTTTTTTTGTTTCGTTTCATTTAACATGCTAATATATATGTGAGCTGTTGGAATTCGTTCCTGTGTTCCCCTGAATTCCTGCGTGTTCGTTTGATCCTGAGAGGCAGAAACAGTTAATTTCTTCAACAGTGAATTTAATAATTACACAAACAAGAGATTCCAAAAATCCACATCAGATTACATAATGCATATAGAATGCTACAAAATCTACAATATACCATATATCAGAGATTGCATAATACGAGCTGTTCTTCCTTGCAGACCCAAATGTGCAGGCCGGGTTTACAATGAAGAAGGAAACAACTGCAATGGGAGGTTCATATTAATACATTTACAAACACCACCTCAACCTCACATTGGTCAGTTCCTCATGATGTATGCGTTGCTATGGTGACGTTGCTATTCCTTTGTCTCCAAAACTGCTTCAAACTGTTTTTTCTCAGAGGTCGACATTCTGTGGGACAAAGTGACCTCTGACCTCTTATCTGTTGATCCAATCTTACCTTGACCATGTTTTTACAAGTAGAGCACTGAGGAGACGTCGCCAACCAACTTGGAATGTCCCTGAACATGGATTTATAACTTTGTTTTCCCAACTTGGGCAGTGGGAGAAACTCCAGCTGTGTAGAAACACAACTGAATACAATATGTTCAGTTGTCACACAGAAAACAAATGTTTAACCACTATATTCCTTCAGAGCTAATGTATGCTATGTGAAGCTGTTTCAATAAAGTATTAGTAATAGCAGCAGAAAATAATGTTAATAGTGAAAAAGTATCAGTAAACTACCAACTAGAGCTACACTCGGTAGAGCACAGATCTTCAGCAACGCCACATTTCTTTAAGGAACCGAGTTAGCATTGCTAGCATGATATCTATGAGCTCATGTCAATAATAACTAGGTAGACCAGCTAGTATAACACTGAGCAGGGAGCATCTCCATGGCAACAGATGCTGATCTCCTTTGATCTCCATGAGGTGCCTCTCTCATCTGAATTGAATCCACAGGAGGTAATGAGACATTGATGGACTCTGCTGCTCTCTGATTATGTAACTAAACACACCTGTGAGCTACAAGCTTTAAATACTGGAGTTTCAATCACAGCAGGAGGTCATAACTCAAGGGTTTTGGTCCAGAAGTATCAAATCATTTCGATGAGTTCAGGTGTCTTCAAGGAAGCCTGACTGGTGGACAGAATGACAACATTGCTGGATTCAAATGTTTGTCACTGACATTGTTTGAAAGCTGTAAGTCGTCACAAGAGCTTTTGAAATGTTGTGCTGAGTGGTTCAGGCCATGTACTTGAAATCCATTGGGTCCAAATCCTGCCGACAACACTTCCCAACAAGGAGTGAGTCACATTGTCACGTTGTCGACACCTCACCCTGTGAGGACGTTCCATCTGACCAAGTTCTTCCAAAGCTTCTTCAACTTGTGGATAAAGCAAGAGAAGCAAGTTTTGTTGTGAAGGAGAAGTTTCACTAAACCTCAGCAGGGATTTTCTCTTCCCAGTGAGAAAACAAGGCCTGTAAGAAAGTGTAAGTCCAGTGAAATAGAAAGTATAGAGCCTTACCTTACTGTCAGCCTCGTTGACTTGTTGTCTCCTCTGGCCTCAGCTGCACCTCGACACCCTGTCCATGAAAATCACCAACAGAAGGCTGACAAGTTGAAGCTCACATTGTGTTGAACTTGTGTCTATTTTTCAGCAGCTGTTGCTTGATTGTCCTTCTCTCCTCCGAACAATGAATCCAAGTGCTATTGTTTCTTTTAAAATGAGGCTTTCTGCAATATCAGCTGTTCTTGTGATGATGTCATGGTTCTGAAAGAGTTCTGGTTCTGCTCCTGTTTCCATAGCAACTGTGGATGTAGCTTCAAATAGTTTCCACAATGTGAGCAAGTCACAGTCAACCGTGGTCCTGAAGGTCTTCAGTGGAGGATTTTACACTCGTCCTTCATCACTACAGAACAAGTAGCCTGATGTCTGCTTTTCCTGTCAAATCGCGTCCCTGCATCACATGACTTCTCAGCAAATTAGGTCTTTCTGCGTCCTGTTCTATTCAGCTTTGTAGGTCAATTAATATGCAAGATGTCCTCAATAATCTTCCTCATCTGATTGTATCGAACGTGTATTATTTTTAACCCAGCAACCAATGACAGATCGAGCGCAAGTTCACATTGGAAATGTATTTGTCAGCCAGCTCCCGCTCCCCACCCCTCCCCCTGCTCCAGATAGCCAGATACTCAGTGAGAGTCAGTCTGTTTACAGTAGCTGCAGCCGAGAACTTCGCCCAGTTTGTAGCATTGGTAGTTTCCTGCTGTAAAATGCTACACAAAGCCTTTGTTGGTCTGAGTTCACTCATCATTTCTGTGTCGGTCTTCTTCTACTCACAATTTACATTTTTTCTGTAAACAGACCTTGAAAAAGTTCCCCAAAGAAGATCTTCAATCGCATCATGATCTTGATGTTTAATCAGCCTCCATCACTCCAGAGTAGCAGATAATAACAGAGTCCTCACCTCCTGCCCATGAGCCAATCAGACAAGCTCATTTCAATGACCACACCCAGACCAGCACTAGAAACTCTGCTGGCCCTAAAGTGTTCTGTCAATAACACATCAGAATCTGATTGGCTGATGATACTGTCACTCAACATTTTAAGCCAATAGCAGCGTCCAGCTTCCATCAGAGGTTAGCAATGAAGCTACTGCTAGCCCCAGCAGAGGAAAGGAACTGTGATGTGTTTAGAGGACATAGGAGATTTGAGCTCCACACAATAGAACCAGTCGTCTTCTGGATAAAGTTGCTAAAGTCACTAATTGATTCCAGACACAGATTTCAGAATCACTTTTTAAATGTAGAAAAAAGAAAAATGATTTTTGACAGGGCGAGCACACCACTGTGTGTAAATATACTTCAGTAAAACTTGGTCCCTATGTATGATATATATATATATATATATATATATTTGGGACATGATCATACAAGTTTCAGGGTTATTCAGACACCGGGACAAACAATCTTTAACGACAGCTGCACCGGGAGGGAAGCCTCGCTGGCAGCAGTTAGCAACAAGTTGCTAGTCCTTTTCATTTGATTACGGTAAAAAGTCTTACCTTCTATGTTGATATCCACGGAAAAATAGCGGCAGGTAAGAAGGAGCAGCAAGGATCTTCAAAGACAGAGCCGACACCATGATTGGTTCTGATGATGTCACGCCGTGCAGCTCCATGATTGGTCGTTGAAGACACTGTCTCCTGATTGGTTGAACGAAAGATGATCCGGGACTGCAATTTGCTCGCGGGGACATTTGATTGGAAGTTGAAAGATAGAGCAAGAATCGTGATTGGTTTCGATCAGATGATGCTGCAAATGTAATTGGCCTCGGCGGGACTTTTGTCTACCAAATGTCGCGTAGCGGAACCTTTCGTAATGTTTGGACTATCAGCTGCTACTTTTTTCACACTCTTTAAACTCAGCGACTTAAACAATGATGCTAATTTATGGATTTTTAAAGGTAAACGAGCTTCATGTCAAAGATAATGGATGATGCTTTTAGGTGCATCACGTAACTCTGAACTCTGTTGCTGTGCTCCAGGCTGACCAATCCTCTCCTCACAATCACAACCAGCAAATACTTTATGACCTGAGATGAAACCCTCAGTGTTTGTGTATTTGTGCAGTAATTCACTTGCCCTCCCTCCCTCCCTCTCTTTCCCTCCAGTCCAGTCCGTCACCCACCATGGAAGCAGTGTTTAAAACTTGTTTATTTTTAAAAAAGAAGAAGAAAAAACCTGCAATCCCACAGTGAAATTCAAGCCCTGTTACAACGTGGACACATGTACTGATAGACACGTGTTTGTACTGTATATGTACAAATATATATATTCTTTTTAAATCTGGTGGGTGCAGCTTATGTTCATTTATTAAAAACAGTGTACACTGTACTGTCTGTGGTCCATATTGACGTGATCATCGACAACATCAACATCTTTCACAATTACACACTTAAATCACGCAGTACGTTATATTACTGTATATTACTGTACAGGCAGAACATTTCCTAAAAACTCAAATCAATTAGTTTTCAGCAAACTGCACCATGATCCTGTCCTGTCAATTCCTCCATGACCCAGGTTCCTCCATGTCAAGACCAAGACACAATGAGACGTGACTGGAACACCAACGGTCTCTGTCCATGCTCTGTCCACTCTCTGTGCTGTGGACACGTCCTCAGGTGATGGAGGTGAAGGTGGAGAACAGCTTGATGGAGTGTTGACCAGCTCCTGCTCCACTTTACACAAGCTGGAAAAGTCCCACACACACCAGGTCCCTCTTTGAAGGTTCCAGAGTCTCATTGTCCTCTGAAGGACACTTGTTAAGGTCCAACATGAAGGAACGGGATTCAAACCTCAACAAAGAATTTAGACTAACAACAAAACATCTCTACAGCTTCCAATGAACCAACACATGAAGAGGAGGAGGAGGAGGAGGAGGGGGAGGAGGAAGACAAGAGGAGGAGGAGGAAGAGTAGGAGGAGGAGGAAGACAAGAGGAGGAAGAGGAGGAGGAGGAGGAGGAGCAGGAGGAGGAGGAAGAGGGGTAAGAGGAGGAGGAGCAGGAGGAAGAGGGGTAGGAGGAGGAGGAGGAGGAAGAGAAGAGGAGGAAGAGAAGAGGAGGAGGAGGAGGAGAGGAGCAGGAGGAGAAGGAGGAAGAGGAAGAGGAGAAGCAGGAGGAGGAGGATGAGCAGGAGGAGGAGGAAGAGCAGGAGGAAGAGCAGGAGGAGCAGGAGGAACCCTGGTTCGATGCTGGACTCTCTCAGCTCTTCACACTGCACCACCGACACTCAGCAGATCTTCTGGTGGTTCCTCTGTCGCTCACTGCTGGATGAAGCTCTGCTGTCCTCAGTGGACCTTCAGGACACACAGTGTCCTCTCTGGTCTTAGTAGTCCGCCCACCTGCAGAGAGAAGAGAGGTCAGAGGACATGAGGACAGAGGTCAGAGGACAGAGGTCAGAGGACATGAGGACAGTCTCTGAGGAGCAACCAGGACTTCAGTCCTGTCCACAGCAGCAGCTCAGAGCTCATGAAGGACCACCACTGTCAGACCAACACAACCAGCCTGTGGCTCCTCTGATTGGCTGACTGTGTCCTCTGCTGTCCAATCCTGAAGCTGCTCAGCGTTGTCCTCTCACAGCCTCACTGAGACGTCCAACACTGGATCTTTGTTCTCACACTAACTGTGTTTAGTAGAAACCTGCTGGAAGCAGCAGGGACTCACTCCAACATCTACTGACCAGAGAGTCTGTAGGCTGCAGTCTGGACTCTTCTGAAGACCAACCAGCTGCTCCACATCTGGACACTGAAGGTTGTTGTAACTCAGGTTGAGCGCCTTCAAGTGGGAGGGGTTGGACTTCAGAACTGAGGCCACAGAAGAACAGCTGATCTTTGACAAACTGCAGTCCTCCAACCTGAATAAAGAGAGAAAGCATGAGAATGAATGAGGAGAACCAATCAGATGTGTTGATGGAGAAATGAGCAGCTCCTCATTACTGAGTCCTGATCAATGAGCTGTTCTGTTGTTGTGGATCTTCATCATCACACTCATCATCCTCATGTCAGCACAACCTTCACACTCCTCCTCATGTCCACACACATCAGTAAGAAGCTGCTGAGCTCAGTCCATCTCTCACTGCAGGACCAGAGTCTCACATCACTAACATTCCTCCTTCTACAACAGTAACAGACAGTCAACTGACCTCAGAGTCTCCAGACTACAGAGTGGACTCTCCAGAAAACCACACAGCTGCTCAACTCCTGAATCCTGCAGCTGGTTCCCACTCAGGTCCAGATGTTTCAGATGTTTCAGGAGGGAGGGGTTGGACTTCAGAGCTGAGGCCACAGAAGAACAGCTGATCTCTGACAACCTGCAGCTCATCAACCTGAATAAAGAGAGAAAGAAGTGAGATTAGAGGACAAAGTGTGATGTTGAAGTCATTGAGAGTGAAGAAGGTTCAGACTGGAAGAGTTTAGAAATGTAAAGTTGTTAGGTAAATTTGTACTTTATGTTTATTATTAGTACTTGATATAATGGGAATGAACATTTTGTAAGTTATCGTTGTTTCATGCATGTCTATTTTAACCACTGTTCACTGTTTCACACCTGCAAGGGCACGAGTCTTTGTATTATTGAAACTGTACCACTCTGAGACTCTTCAAGGTCTCTGGCCTCTGGGCCGGGGGACATCTGATCTGAGACTCCTGCTTCAACTGTGTGAACCATATAGAAGTGTAACCACACACACACACACACACACACACACACACACACACACACACACACACACACACACACACACACACACACACACACACACACACACACACACACACACACACACACACACACAGGCCTGGAAACCAGTGTTAACCTGCTTTGTCTGTGTATGAAAATGGAACCTCCTACTCTAACTTTGAATAAAACGGGGCAGAGAAATGAAGATGGGGGCAGATCGGTGAACTTCAGCTCCGGAGGTGAATTCATTTCTCTGTCCTTGTACAAGCTGACTTATTGTTTTGACTCTTTATTGCTCTCCATACTGGGGTTGTCTCTCTTCTCTCATTCTTGCAGGTTTTGAACCTAACAATTGGTCCTTCGAGCCGGATCCCAACATAACCCGTTCCCTGGAGGGAGTTCAAACGGACGGCTGTTTACGTGCACGGCAAAGGACCAGGTCCTTTGTGAAAAACTAAGACTTGCAGGTTACCATTACCTAGCAGGCCAGCTGACGTAGGTCCAGAACTTCCTGCCAGAGGCGGGCTTGACGGGATCCGAGGAAAACCCAGAGAGAGTAAGTGATGACTAGACTGACGACAAGAGTGAATGAATATTGATCCTAATATTCACTGGATATTTAGTGAAGCTGGTGTAGTGAAGGTACAGAAAATTAAACAACTGGAGATAAAATTAAATTATAATCGGAGGAACAGGTACTCGATTAACCCAATCATTTTAGGCAAGACCTAATATCCAGAAGAAATAGTTGTCCGCGAGTAAGCGATATAGAAATAATTGTCCGCGGGTAAGCGCTATAGAAATAGAAACAAAGAGTACTCGAGTGACTGTGACTGACCAAAGGACTGTGTGTATGAAGAGAAATTATTTTCGAAACCCAGACGATCGGTAAAGTTAACGGTGACGACTAAGATCTATCTGGGGAGTAAAAGTAATCTCTTATTGCTGACTCATCAGGTGAAATTATGGGAGAATCTAAAACTGCTCTTACTCCTGTGATAGAACACCTAGTGGAAGACCGGAGTGAACAACAGGTTTGCTCTAGAAGCTCGTCTTTCAAGGAGGAAGTAGCGGGTCCATGAGACATTTTCTCTCCATGAGATCGCACTTGCAAAAGAAACAAAAAATGGGAAGCTGTTGTACAAAAACTAATGAGAGTAATGAAGTTGGTGACACAAAATTTATGAGTAAAAGTCACCCTAGCTTGACTCAATATCTAAAATAGTAAAGCAAAAGAAATTTAGAGTGTGGAAAATGAGTTATACAACTTAAAGTTCTTCTACAGACCTTCTACAGAGATCCAGAAATTAAATGGTTTATAAAATCAACAATAGATTATTGACTTCTAAACTAAACAAACGTGATGACTTAAACTAGACTAAACATTTAGATGAAGCTTGGAAAGAGTCAGCTTACAAAAAACAAAAAAACAAAACCTTAAACAAGAAATTAAAAAATAAGAAACTAATAAAATTATTCTCAATTTTTTAAGATAATAGATTGTTACCTTTGCATAAACAAAATAATGATTATCAGGCATAATCTGGCTAGTTGATGATGTGCTGCTATAACGGGACATGGAAGATCTCATGTCTCAACAGGAGGGAAGACACACATCAGAAACGGATTTCTAATCACTTGAAAACATTTACCCAAAACATAAATGATTTTATAACCTTGATGCTGATTTAAAACATGGAGATATGGAACGGCCTGGAACGTTCCATATCTCCATGTTTTAAATCAGCACGGATTCTACTCAACTAAACTTGATAGTGAATCACATGCACTGTCTGTGTGTACAAGAGGTGGGAGGAGCCTCGGTGGAGCACTGCAGGCTTCACTGGTGCTGTTTCACCCACTAACGTTGAAAGTACTGCACACAGTGTCTGTGATATTACTTCAAAACAAACTATCTTATCATGCGAGACATGACAGTTTGACTGTCTACCAAAAACGTACATCCTTGACCAGATTTAAAAGGTGCGTCTAACAAAATCAGATTTAACAATATTTATAGATCATATAAAAAGAACACAGATGGTTCAAATGTCAAAAAGCAATGTATTTGCAGATTAACCAGCCAAAGAAGTGGTAAAATGAAACCAGGAGCGAGATATTTATCTCCAGAATACAGGAGTAGATGAAGAAGTTTTAAATATAGATATGCAAAACCCGGCTCCAAAACAGAAAAACAATATTGGAATAGAAAAATAGAATAAAAAATGAATAAATAAATAAAAAAAAAAATAAAAAAAGGTAGCACAGCAGAAAGAGAGTATCTATTTCTGCCCAGAAGGGAAACCTACTCCCAAAATCACTATATAAATAAGCAGCAATAATGAGCCATGGGCTTCGCCATGCCTCAACAGGAGGGATGGTACACTAATAAATAACAAATAACAATAAACCATCAGATGCAATTTAAACAGACCACCACCAAGGCAATACTTTCAAACTCCAAATTTAGTGATTTAGCTGAACTTTCTACAGAAAGAAAAGTGTGGGAACAAAGTTAATCAACCAATAAATAAATCAACTAGGAAAGAAGACAATAACTAGTCTTACGGTTTTTTACCTGTTAAAAGTCAAACTAATGCGACGGGCAAAGCCGTTCCCTTTGAATTCAAATGATGATAATTAAATCTACTGATGCATCCTCGGACTGTCTCCTCAGCCTCTCATCCTGTTGACCATCGTCCTCCAGTCCCTCATCAGACTCAGACTGTCTCCTCAGCCTCTCATCCTGTTGACCATCGTCCTCCAGTCCCTCATCAGACTCAGACTGTCTCCTCAGCCTCTCATCCTGTTGACCATCGTCCTCCAGTCCCTCATCAGACTCAGACTGTCTCCTCAGCCTCTCATCCTGTTGACCATCGTCCTCCAGTCCCTCATCAGACTCAGACTGTCTCCTCAGCCTCTCATCCTGTTGACCATCGTCCTCCAGTCCCTCATCAGACTCACACGTTGTTTGTGGTACAAAGAGAACACCACCTGCCTGATAAGAAGTTCAGGACAGACCGTGGGTTCTCTGCAGAGATTGTTGTGAGACATCAGAAATACCACAAGACGAGGAGCATGAGGTGGAAACATGACCTTCTCATGAGACGATGTTTTGTCCAGGACAGTTCTCATGAGAGACGCTGACAGAGGAGAACAGGAGGAGCACAGTGATCCAACTAGAGATGCTCTTAAGTGTTATATAATGATATAAAATAGAAGATAAATGGAAAATACTTTAAATTAAAAGTAATGTTGAATTAAAAGTAAAAGATTATTTAATGTTTTCTATTTCGGGGGAATGGCAATACATAGATAATGTTTTCTGTTTCTTTTATAAAAGGGGGAATGGAAATAATTATATATAAAAGCAATAAAAAACATGATGAGAGTTAAAAGATAATCTTCAAAAAGACATTTAATAATAAGGAGCACACAGAATAAATTCTAATAACAGTAATGAAGTTTAAAGTCAAAAGTCCAAACAGCTGAAGGACCAGGAGGAGAAGAGTCTCATCAACATGCTGATCACTAACATGCTGCAGAGCTCAGTCCACCTCTGTCCTCCAACATCTGGACCAGGACACACACACACACACACACACACACACACACACACACACACACACACACACACACACACACACACACACACACACACACACACACAGTGTTGTGATTGGTCAGACTGAAGCCAAAAGGGGGCGGGGTTAATGCTGTGCACCTGCAGACCACAGAGAGGAGAGTCGGAGGAGTAAAGGTGAAAAAAGAGAGCAGTTCTATTGGAGATGGATTTTATTGCCCCTGGAAGTCAGAGCAAGTGGCAGAAGAGCTGCTTTGGACTTTTGATGAGTTTCACTGGAAGATTGATGAATTAGTGGACAAAAGGACGTCTGAAGTCTCTGGCAGCACGACTGTAAGTCCTGTGAATTTAAGTGACTGTTATTCCACAGTAGAAAAAAGCTTCAGAGGTTTTTATAAAGGGCAAAGGTTGAAGGTATTGACTGGATAGTTTTTCATTATTTAGGTGTTTGTTGGGTTGTTTAGTTTGATATAAATTCATTCTAAAATAGTTGTTTAACTCCACAGTTCATTTACAAAAAGCCTTTAATTTATAGTGTGTGATTTACTGTAATTAAATATTTGTTTGCTTTTTAAAGGTCCTTTAAGTAACTGTGTGAATATTTCTCATGGTCTTATAATAAGAAGGGTCATTTGAGTGTCGCCCCCTACTGGTAAACCTTGGTGGTAACTAGCTGCTCACCAACCCGACCCCCCCAGCCTTTAAGTCACAGCTCCTCTAATTCAATTCAGACAATAATACTTTAGAGAGCTGGGCTGCTACATGAGCTGAAATGAGCAGCTGATCATATTCAGAAGAGACTGATCACACTGATCCTTGTTGTTCATTTCTTCTTCTGAAGAAGGTTGGAGCCCTGAGGAAGTGAAAGAAGAAGGAGCTTATTATTGTCACTGATGTGATCTTTGTTCTTCTGGAGAGCTGAATTGATGTGACAGCAAACAGAAGCAGTGTCCAGTGGGAGGACAAGTCAACAGCCAAGCTTACTGGACATCAAGACAACAAGTCCAGTTTGTGTAAAGGAGGACAAAACGCTGCAGCAATTTAAAGTGTATTTAAAAGATGTTAATAGGACTAAATTACAGTTCAGGGTGAAAACAATGAATTAAAGAAGTCCACTGTGATTAAAACTAGACACTCCTATAGATATATTTGATCTTCCTGTGTCTCACATAGAGTCTAAAAGGTTCAAACAGAGTTGGACTTTCCAGGCAGCAGTAATAGTGTGTTACTCTAAAAGACCAGCAGGGGGCGCATAGTGATTGAAGGCAGTGGAGCCCCCAGGCGGAGTCCTGCACGTACTGCACCTACGGTTTATTTGAAGGTGTGAACATTTATTTTGAAGGGGTGTTTGCTTTTGTCTCTTCCTGGTGAGCCGTCAGCAGAATATGTTGCTGGGCTGTTTTCCCTCTGTGTTTCTGTACACACCCCCGGGGCTCGTCAACCACCATCTTCTCTGTGCACAGAACGGAAAATCCCCCCCCGGCGCTCACAACACAGACGCTGGGGGGAGGGGGGCTCTGTGTGGACTATGGTATTGAATCCTGGCGGCGCCACTGATTGGAGGAGCCTCAAAGCTGCACAGAGGCAGCTGCATATTAAATCCTGCAGCCGAGACAAACGCCAGCTCAACCTGTCTGCCTCTTTGTTTCCTGCTACAGGATTTAATGTCACCCTCCATGACACACACTGGGTCAGGGGGGCAACAATGGCAGAGTGAGTGAGAGTTTGGAGCTCCAGCTGGGAGATCAGTGACTCTTCATCCAGGAGAGATCAGCCTGCTTTGAAAGCTGAAGGTGAACATGGAGCCTGTCAGAGCTGGACAGTGAATTGTCCAGTGCAGCACCTTGTTCTTCTACCAAGCTTTGAAATGTGGAGCTCCACACGGCTCTGCCACAGTCACAGGACTAAAGTCTCAGTTTCTCATGGAGATCCTCAGTGTGGATCATCTCATATCAGCCTGATGTCTGACCTTTAGTGGAACACAACTTTCACTGCACACAAACTCAAACATGGAGTCTGACCTCAGAGTCTCCAGACGACAGAGTGGACTCTCCAGAAAACCACACAGCTGCTCAACTCCTGAATCCTGCAGCTGGTTCCTACTCAGGTCCAGATGTTTCAGATGTTTCAGGAGGGAGGGGTTGGACTTCAGAGCTGAGGCCAGAGAAGAACAGCTGATCTCTGACAAACTGCAGCCCTTCAACCTGAATAAAGAGAGAAAGCAGCAGAATGAATGAGGAGAACCAATCAGATGTGTTGCTGGAGTCCTGATCAATGAGCTGTTCTGTTGTTGTGGATCTTCATCATCACACTCATCATCCTCATGTCAGCACAACCTTCACACTCCTCCTCATGTCCACACACATCAGTAAGAAGCTGCTGAGCTCAGTCCATCTCTCACTGCAGGACCAGAGTCTCACATCACTAACATTCCTCCTTCTGCAACAGTAACAGACAGTCAACTGACCACAGAGTCTCCAGACTACAGAGTGGACTCTCCAGAAAACCACACAGCTGCTCAACTCCTGAATCCTGCAGCTGGTTCACATTCAGGTCCAGATGTTTCAGATGTTTCAGGAGGGAGGGGTTGGACTTCAGAGCTGAGGCCACAGAAGAACAGCTGATCTCTGACAACCTGCAGTTCCTCAACCTGAATAAAGAGAGAAAGAAGTGAGATTAGAGGACAAAGTGTGATGTTGAAGTCATTGAGAGTGAAGAAGGTTCAGACTGGAAGACTGAACCTTCTTCAAACTTTTTTTTCTTCTCCAGACTTTTCTTTATTTTGTTCTTTGTTTTTTATACTTTTGTTTTGGCTTTTGTTATAATTGTTGTGATTATTTTGGTTTTTGCTCTGTTGTTGCTCAGGCTGGTTTCATCTCATGGCAGTTGGAAAATATTTGGATCACTGTGATTATTGTATTTATTAAAAAAAATAAAATGTAGCACTAACAAGGGTATTGTATATATCTCCCCACCAAGTCTATCTCTGTCTTTCCTCTCCTCTCCTCTCCTCTCCTCTCCTCTCCTCTCCTCTATCCTTTCACCCCAACCGGTCCACAGAATTCCTCCACCTCTGACTCTGGTTTCTACAAAGTTTCTCTCTGTTGGAGGAGTTTTTCTTTCCACAGTCACAAACACACCTGCTTGCTCATGTGGATGTGTTGGGCTTTTCTATTTTCTCTATAAAAGCACATTGGAATGACTGTAATGTATTTAAAAATGTCTTTTTTTTTTATAAAAAAAAAAAAAACATGCTGATCACTAACATGCTGCAGAGCTCAGTCCACCTCTGTCCTCCAACATCTGGATCCTCCTAAACTCCTCAACAGATTCTACCTCCAGACAGTGAACTGACCTCAGAGTCTTCAGGTTACAGTTTGGACTCTCCAGTCCAGAACACAGAACCTTCACTGATGAATCATCCAGCTGGTTCCAGCTCAGATCCAGAAGTTTGAGATGGGAGGGGTCAGACTTCAGAGCTGAGGAGATCACTTCATAGTGAGGACCAGAGAGGTTGCAGTCAGAAAGTCTGTAATGAGACACAGAGAGGACACGACATTGTTATGAGGTCACTTTGTTGGACATCAGAGCTTCAGATCATCTTCTCTGGGTTTGACTTTGGCTTCATGTGGACGTGAAGGAGAGAACATGGAGTTCCACATGTTGAGTTCATGTCTTCAGTTCAACATGTGGAAGTGAAGCTGTGGAGTGGAGCTGGACGTCCTGCTACTTGTTTATATCCAACGTCCTCTGGACGATGGTTACGACATTGAAAGGTACAAGATCAAAGATCCTGATCGTCAGCAATTCTTTGTGATATTTTATTATTTCAGTCTGGACATTTGTCAGATGATTGTTCTTCTACTAGAACCACTGAAGATCCAAAAGATCAGTTTTACTGAGTGCAGATTCATGTAAATATGTCTCTTCTTAAAGCAGCAGGTGACATGTTTAGTAAATCATTATATTTCTGACTGTATTTCATTTCTTTCTTAGCAGGACGAGGAAGAAGATTCACTGAATTGATCTTTGTTCACGTCATTCTGAGTTTCTTTATCTGGTTTTTAAAATTCTAAAATCAAATGACTTTAGTCAAAATGATCATTTTGGTCTTTTTCTGGATTTTTCTCATCATCAGATCTCATGAAGAGAAATAAAGCATCAGTGATCTGATCTTCATCATCAATATGATCAGTACATCCACAGTGGGACTCACAGTGCTGAGCCACATGTTTCTTCATGACAGATCATTGAGGAACATCTGCACAGAGGAACTGCAGGAACTACTTTCTACAAACATCACTGAGACATGTGACCATGAAGACATGTGGACTCACCGAGCCTTCCTGCAGTTCCTCACAGCTGGGATCAGCCTCCGTAGTCCCTCCTCTGAGGTCTGGTACTTCTGCAGGTCCAACTCCTCCAGGACCTGGTCTGACATCTGCAGCATGTAGGCCAGAGCTGAGCAGTGGATCTCAGAGAGTTCCTTCTCTGATCTGTTCTCTGACTTCAGGAAGTCTTGGATGTCCTGATGGACTGAGACGTCCTTCATCTCCGTGAGACAGTGGAAGATGTTGATGCTTCTGTCAGGAGACATTTCTTTACTGTTGATCTTCTTCAGGTTCTGGATGACTCTCTTGATGGTTCCTGGACTGATCTCTGTCCGACCCAGCAGACCCTCTAAGAGTCTCTGGTTGGATTCCAGAGAGAGACCATGAAGGAAGCGGACAAACAGGTCCAGGTGGCCGTTCTGACTTCTGAGGGACTTCTGCAGGACTTTCTGCAGGAAGATGTCCAGAGATGAGAACCCAGGATCCTCTCCAATGAAGGTCTTCAGTTCTTCAGTCTTCCTGCTGGTGAAACAGTGGAACAAGTCGACTGCAGCCAGAAACTCCTGAACACTCAGATGGACGAAGCTGTAGACGGGTTTCTGGAAGATCACAGACTCTCTCTTGAAGATCTGAGTACAAATTCCAGAGTGCAGCGAGGCCTCAGTCACATCCAGACCACATTGCTCCAGGTCTTCTTGGTAGAACATGATGTTTCCGTTCTCCAGATGTACTAAGGCCAGCCTGCCCAGCTTCAGAAGAACCTCCCTGTCAGCCTCCGTCAGCTCCTGTGGACCCGTCTCATGTCCTTCATGGTACTTGAGCTTCTTCCTGTGTGTCTGAACCAGCAGGAAGTGGGAGTACATGTCAGTCAGGGTCTGGGGCAGCTCTCCTCTCTGCTCTGTGGTCAACATGTGCTCCAGAACGGTGGCAGTGATCCAGCAGAAGACTGGGATTCCACACATGATGTGGAGGCTCCTGGAGGTCTGGATGTGGGAGAGGATTCTGCTGCTCAGCCCCTCATCACTCAGCCTCCTCCTGAAGTACTCCTCCTTCTGGGCGTCAGTGAAGCCTCGCACTTCTGTCAGTCTGTCCACACATGACGGAGGGATCTGATTGGCCGCCGCCGGTCGGGAAGTGATCCAGACCTGAGCCGAGGGCAGCAGATTCCCCCGGATGAGGTTTGTGAGCAGCAGGCCGACCGAAGACTGGTGTGAGACGTGGACCACCTGCTGGGAGCTGCTGAAGTCCAGAGGAAGTCTGCTTTCATCCAGACCGTCAAAGATGAAGAGCAGCCTGCAGACCGCCAGCTCCTCTGCCGTCACCTTCTGTAAGGCTGGATGGAAAACCTGGAGCAGCGTGAGAAGACTGTAGGGCTGCTCTCTGATCAGGTTCAGCTCCCTGAAGGAGAGCACCACCAGCACCCCCACGTCCTGGTTCTCCAGGCCCTCGGCCCAGTCCAGACTGAACTTGTGCACCGAGAAGGTCTTTCCACTGCCGGCCACGCCGCTGGTCACAACCACTCGGATGTGTCTGTGCTGCTCAGCCGAGGCTCTGAAGAGGTCCTGACACCTGATGGACGTGTCCTGGAGGCTCTGCTTCCTGGACGCCGTCTCCAGCTGGTTCAGCTCCGGTTCCCTCTGGAGGTCCTCACTGTGTCCCTCTGTGATGTGGAGCTCAGTGAAGATCCTGTTGAGGAGGGTTCCTCCTCCTGCTTCATCACTTCCTTCAACCACACGTTCACATCTGCTCCTCACACTCTGCTTGTGTTCCTCTAGAACCTTCTGCAGACCAGCACCTGCTCAGAGACCACAACAACAATCAGACTGACCAAAAACAAGCAGCAACACAACAAGTCCAGTGAAGACAGACGAGTCCCTCAGCAGACACGTGTCCACTCTTACTGGGTGCAGCTCTGCTTCTGGATCTTTCTGCACACTGAGGACAGCAGGAGGCTCCTGATGAACCACCCTGGTCCCAGTGTGAGCTGCTGCACCGTCTGCAGACCTGGTGTCCACAGCTCCACCAGACTGGGTCCTTCAGGACGTCCTGACACAGAGGACAGCAGGACGGCTGCTGCTCAACGCCGTCACTCCGCTTCTTCTCTCTGTGGACACCAAGCAACGTTCACTGAGCTCCACAACGCAAAGATCCAGCTTCAAAATACTGGAACTGAACCTGAGAGGGAGCAAAACTTCTGTCACTCTGGTTTTGAGGAAATTAAAGAAACAAAGACTTTCTTACTTTGTGTCTGAAGGTACAGGTTCAGGACTGAAGACTGGTGGATGGTGTTTGGACCGGTTATTCTTCAGAGACAAACTGCTGGATACTGAAGATCCTGCTGTGTGTCTGAGCTTCTGTCCTCTACACACACACACACACACACACACACACACACACACACACACACACACACACACACACACACACACACACACACACACACACACACACACACACAGGATCAAGGACTGTGACCTGGAAGGAGGTGATTGGAGGAAAGTTCTGCTGATCTGAACCTGAGCAGTGAGATCTTATTGGACTTCTCTGCTCGCCACAGACAGTCCAGAACAAACAAGGTTCAAACACAGTCCTGCTCAGAAGTGTGTGTGGTACCAGGGCTCCTGGGCTGTCAGGTCCATGATCAACTCGGTTGTCCTTCCAGCTGACCTGGGACTGCATGTTCTGGACTCTCAGGTGACGAGAGGCCCGGCAGAACCAAGCACATAGTGAGGCTCTGCTGGGAACGGCCAGCAGGGGGCTCTGTGTGAAATGATCTCCACTCCCACCTCCGTCACACTTTCTCCCAGGTACCAGAGGAGGTTGGACACAAGGAGTCAGACTGGACTCTGTTCAAGACCTCCTCTAAGGAACTGGCTCTGCTCAGCAGGGGCCAGAAGCTTGTTGGTTCCTGTCATGGCGGCAACTCCAGGACACGTTGGTGAACACCTGAGGTGTGGGAAGCTGTCAAGCTGATAAAGGACACCTTGAGGGCCTGGTTGGCCCTGAGCATACCAGTTCTGCTGGGCTCAAGGACTGCAGCTGCTGCACTTCCAGAATCAACATCTGTGACTTGGGAGGAGTTCAATGAGGCCATGGAGAAGGACGTTCAGCCTCCAGGAGCTCCTGGAGCACCATCCAGCAACTCAGAAGGGTTGGAGAGATCTTTGTCAAGCTGCAACTGTGGTCTCTGCAGCAGATAACCTACTCTGACCTCTGGTGGGCATCATTCGGAGGTGGAAGGAACACTTTGATGGTCTTCCTGTTCCGATTTACATCCATTCCTCATTGAGCTTGAAGCGTCTGTTGTGTCCTCGTCCAGTTCATTGGAAGAAATTCACTTATGTAGTCAAAAACCTCCTTGGTGGCAATTGTTCCTTCTGTTCTGCCCAAGAAATGGAACAATCCAACTTCAATGCTTCATGAACAATCACCAATGACGTCTTCTGAGACCAACGTCACCTCATGTGACCTCTTGTGACCCCAACAAACAGCTTTAAAGTCACGTAGAACACAATGGCGAGTCAAAAGATAAACCTTGGAGTCGTCAATCAACAAACAAACCATCAACATGGAACCATGAGGTCATTAAAATATAGTGACAGAGCCACAATTTAAACACCTGAACTCCACCATTTAGGGTACATCCACAACATCGACAAAAAAATATTTTTTTCTGCCCAGCCTCCTAATACCTCCGTCCACACGTCTCTATGAACTAGTCTCTATGAACTAGTCTCTATGAACACTTCTCTATGAACTAGTCTCTATGAACTAGTCTCTATGAACACGTCTCTATGAACTCGTCTCTATGAACACGTCTCTATGAACACGTCTCCATGAACACATCCCTATGTCTCTATTAACTTGTCTGTATGTCTCTATGAACTCGGCTCTATGAACTCATCTCTATGAATACGTCTCTATGAACACGTCATTATGAATACGTCTCTATGAACACGTCTCTATGAACACGTCTCTATGAACACGTCATTATGAATACGTCTCTATGAACACGTCATTATGAACACGTCACTATGAACTCGTCACAATGAACTCGTCTCTATGACCATGTCACTATGAACACGTCACTATGAACATGTCTCTATGAACACGTCACTATGAATACGTCTCTATGAACTCGTCTCTATGAACACGTCTCTATGAACACGTCACTATGAACACGTCTCTATGAACTCGTCTCTATGAACACGTCTCTATGAACACGTCTCTATGAACTCGTCTCTATGAACACGTCTCTATGAACACGTCACTATGAATACGTCTCTATGAACACGTCTCTATGAACACGTCACTATGAATACGTCTCTATGAACTCGTCTCTATGAACACGTCTCTATGAACACGTCTCTATGAACACGTCACTATGAACTCATCTCTATGAACTCGTCTCTATGACCATGTCACTATGAACACGTCACTATGAACTCGTCACAATGAACTCGTCTCTATGACCATGTCACTATGAACACGTCACTATGAACACGTCACTATGAACACGTCACTATGAACACGTCACTATGAACTCATCTCTATGAATACGTCTCTATGAACTCGTCTCTATGAACACGTCTCTATGAACTCGTCTCTATGAACATGTCACTATGAACACGTCTCTATGAACCCGTCACTATGAACACGTCACTATGAACACGTCTCTATGAACACGGCACTATGAACACGTCACTATGAACACGTCTCTATGAACACGTCTCTATGAACACGTCACTATGAACACGTCTCTATGAACACGTCACTATGAACACGTCACTGTGAACACGTCACTGTGAACACGGCACTATGAACACGTCACTATGAACACGTCACTATGAACACGTCTCTATGAACACGTCACTATGAACACGTCACTATGAACACGTCTCTATGAATACGTCTCTAAGAACACATCTCTATGAACACGTCTCTATGAACACGTCTCTATGAACTCGTCTCTATGAACACGTCTCTATGAACACGTCATTATGAATACGTCTCTATGACCACGTCTCTATGAACACGTCTCTATGAACACGTCTCTATGAACACGTCACTATGAACACGTCACTATGAATACGTCTCTAAGAACACATCTCTATGAACACGTCTCTATAAACACGTCTCTATAAACTCGGCTCAACACGAGGCTTCAGGGCGCTGTGACTCACCAAACACACCAGAAACACAAACAGTTGCAGGCCGATCTCTTCCTGCTGCTCCATCAGTACCTTCTCGTTCTATAGATCTATAGTGTCAGTGAACCAGGTTCCTGGTTTAGGAGAACCAGGTTTCTGGTGAGGATGACAGACCAGAAACATCTGGTTCCGGATAACCAGGTTCCTGGTTTAGGAGAACCAGGTTCCTGGTGTGGACGACAGACCAGAAACATCTGGTTCCGGTTAACCAGGTTCCTGGTTTAGGAGAACCAGGTTCCTGGTGTGGACGACAGACCAGAAACATCTGGTTCAGGTGAAGCAGGTTCCTGGTTTAGGAGAACCAGGTTCCTAGTGTGGACGACAGACCAGAAACATCTGGTTCCGGTTAACCAGGTACCTGGTTTAGGAGAACCAGGTTCCTGGTGTGGACGACAGACCAGAAACATCTGGTTCAGGTGAAGCAGGTTCCTGGTTTAGGAGAACCAGGTTCCTGGTGAGGATGACAGACCAGAAACATATGGTTCAGGTGAACCAGGTTCCTGGTTTAGGAGAACCAGGTTCCCGGTGTGGACGAAAGACCAGAAACATCTGGTTTAGGTGAACCAGGTTCCTGGTGAGGATGACAGACCAGAAACATCTGGTTCAGGTGAACCGGATTCCTGGTGAGGACGGGCCGTTAGTCAGACGAGCCAGATGACTATAATGAACATGATGAAGGGATGAATCCAGTGGGATGAGGAGCGTTTAGGAATCAAGGTAAAGGGGTGTTGAGAAGTGAACATGTGATTGTGGGCCAGTAGCTCCTGCAGTCAGCACGTCGACTGACACTCCCTCAAAGCTCTGGACGTCTGTGGCACCGTGCCCACATCGTAAAACTGACATGAGAGTGACCTTTGTTTTATTGTGGCGAGCCTGAGACGCACCTGAGCAATAATCCTGCCGTCTAATCAGCATATTGATATGATCATGTCGCCTCACCCACACGCACTCGCACACATTTGTGAACGAGGCTTGAGAGCAAAAGGTCTTTTGTGTTCATAGAACATCTTTGATCTTTGAGTTCAGCTCATGAAGAACGGCAGCAAAAACAAAGTGTCTCCTTGATCTTTGTGTTCAGTGTGTCCAGAATGAGAACAGAGGCAAACTGCATGTGAGCCCTGAAACTGCCAAAGTTGGCGTGAAGATGGATCAACTCTGGCAGGAAGACGATGTTCACTGCTCACGATCAGAAAACCAAAACCCCGGAGCTGCGTCGTTTCTTCAGTCTGACGTCTCTTACCTGCTCACACTCTCTGAGCCTTCCTCCTCCTCTTCCTCCACATCATACATCTTCAGCCAGGCCGGGGATCAGGACCGACCTGGGACACACACACACACACATACACACACACACGCACACACACACACACTAAAAAGCCGCTCACACTTGAAGGTTAAGAAGGAAGTTGGACAAACACTCACCAGGTTCTTCTTCTCTGACACTCGACTGTCAGTCGGAGTCTGAACTCAGGCAGAGTCTCGATACTTCCTGGTTCCCTGGTTGGACTCTTGGACCCGAATCACCTGAACTCAGCTGCTCCTCCCCCTTTGATGTTTCCTGGAACTCAAACCATCCACATTACAGGTGTTTCAGCTGCAGTGTGAACAAACAGCTCCCAAACTGAAGAGGTGGTCTTCACGGCATGTTTCTGTCCCCGACACACGTCCTCAGTGAAGAAGACGAGTTCAGGTCCTCACAGCAGGAAACAAACCAACAGTCACTCTGCCCCCAGTAGTCGTTGGGTGAACCAGGGGGGTGATGAGACTGAGTCCAGAGCCAGTGAGGAGAACTTGGTCACCTGCTGTGAGCAGAACTGTCTGCAGCTCAGTGGGACGAAGACCAAGGAGCTGCTGGTGGACCTGAGCAGGACCAGGATCTGTGTCCCCCGTCTCCATCCAGGGCCCAGGCTGGTTCAGGGGGTTCAGTGTCTATTGCAGAGAGGAAGTCTGGAGCAGGTTCCTGAACCAATGAACTCTAGTGTTATTATACACCAGGTACTATGAAATCCTGCCAGAACCTTATCTTCCAGCTGAAGATGAACACAGTTCAAAACAAACTGCCAGGAAAACAACAGAGAGTTTGGAGTTGAAAACATCTGGAACTTGAGATTCTATGACGATTGGCCATAACAGTCTGGTAGCAGTAGAATCAATGAATGAAGAGAAAACTTTCCCGTTGGGAGATAAAACCTTCCAGATGTGCAGTCACAGTTTCATTCTTCACCTCTTCTCTACTGGAGGAGCTGTGGTGACACACATTACATACAAAGTTGTGTCTCTGCATCAGCAGCTCATCCTGGATTGTTTCTTTAGTTTCAGGCTGTTGAGCAGAACTTCTACACTTTGGCTTGTTTTCAAATTAGAGGCTTGATTCATCAATTAATGTCCTGATGATTAATAATGTCCCTGGAATGTGGTGAGTTTTCTGACCACATGTCCTGTTTCGTCACTTAGACCAACATACACACACACACACACACACACACACACACACACACAAACACACTGATATACACACACATACACACACACACACACACACACTGCTATACACACACATACACAGTTGCACACACACACACTGCTACACACACACTTCTACAAACACACACATACACACACACACACACACACACTGCTACACACACACACACACACACACTGCTGCACACACACACACACACACACACACACACACACACACACACACACACACACACACGCGCACACACACGCACACACACACAAATAATAATAAAAAAATGAAAATAAAAATTAAATAAAAATAAGAAAAATAAGAAAAAAAAAACCAAAAATATATATATAAAATAAAACAACAACAACAAAAAAAAAACCCTGAACTACTCCAATGAATACCGGATGGAATAAATGGCATCATGGCTAACAGAATGCCAGTTACAGCATAAAACTACTACTAATATCAATAATAATAACGAATGCGCATTAAATGTAATATTGCAGTTTTAAAGCACTGCTTGTTACATAAGAGCCATTCCAGAACAGCACATCCTTTATAGACAGTCGGTGTATATGTGAACGTACAGACTCACCCGGTAATATGAATGAAACTTGAAAGTAATGATGGCAGTAATGTCCTTGTGAGAAACTGAAAAACAGCCTCTTTATTTGGTGATTGTCTTGATGAATGACTTGGCCTCTTCTGGGGAGGTAAAGTCTCGCTGTGCGCCTTCATATGTTATGCGCAGTCGGGCCGGGTGCAGTAAGCCGAACCGGACTCCCGGGATCTCACGGAGCTGGCGGCGGACGTCATTGAATGCAGCACGGGCCCGTGCAGTCTTGGTGGTGTAATCAGGGAAGACGGAGATGGTCATGTTTCAAAGATTCACGCGTTGTAATTCCCTTGCTTTCTTGAGAATATCGGAGCAATCCTTGAAATAATGAAGCTTTGCCACTATGGCACGGGGACGATTGCCGGCTCTGGGCTTCGGCATAAGGGACCGGTGAGCCCTGTCCACCAGCGGCTCCCTGTCCAGTTTCAAAGCCTCCATTAGTAGCTTGGCCACACCGGCGGGGGAGAGGGGGGGCGGGGTCGTCCTCCGGAACGCCGATAATCCGTATGTTCTGACGGCGAGCTCTGGACTCTAGGTCCTCACATTTATTTTCTAGCTTTCTATATTCTTTAGACAGATGTTCAACTTTGTTATAGAGAGTGACGATGTCATCTGTATAAGTAGAGAGGGACTGTTCCATCTCAGTAACCGTAACTTTGAGCCCCGAAACTTCCGCCTGCACTGAGGAAATAGTGCCAGAAAGTTGTGTTTTTAAGGCCAGCAGCTCAGTCTTCATGGAACAGAGATTCTCACTTAAAGCTGTTTGAAGCTCGGCTCTGAATACTGTCACAACCTCATTTCGGAGAGCGAGGAGAAGTTGGGTTTTGAGTGCGGTGATGTCAGCAGTCGGTGTGCAGCTCGGCTCCGCTGGGGAACTTGAATCACTCTGGGGCGAGGAGGCGGCGTTTGCACCAGGCCGCTGGTTAGGCTGGGTGTTGTTTCCTGCTTTGTTTAGCTTTGGTGGCATTTTAACGGGAAAAACGTGAGGCGTACAAGTCGGAGAAAGAGTAGTTCAAGTTTAAAAACTAAAAAAGTACAAAAACAGTGCGCATTTACAAAGAACGATTTCACTCTGCAAGAGCTCTACTACACGTGTCCTATTCCATGTCTCGCCAAGCCGGAAGTCTCATATTATATATTATTATGCAATATTTTTCAATTTCTAATATTAAAAGTCATGCTGTAAATATGGCTTGTGCAAACTTTCTCTGGCACAGATTAAACGACCCAGTCTCCCCCCAAGGACACCAAGATGAAGTTTTGCTGCTGTATTTTCACCTCGAGGGTCTAATCTAACAAACACAAGGACAAACGGCAGTCTGCAGACTCATCAAAGAGGGAAGACCAATGAGAAGAGAGGGGACCAACAACAGGCCGCATGTCACAACAGCAATCAAAGTGATTTACGCTCATTTCCCCAAGAATATAAGATGTACGCCTCTAATGAAGTGTGTGGGAACACAGGCCAGGCTGTTGACGAGCAAGGCACAGTGAGGTGTAAGTGGATCAACAGCAGTTACTAGAGTCAACACTGCTCTGGCTCCAAGGAGTCGGAGCAAATAATGTCGTGACTCCCAACAACCGGTTTGTCCAGAGGGATGGTATAGGGAGGATTTGTTCTTTGATCATTTAAATATTCACCACCAGCAGTCACTTGTTCAGTCAGTCACACCTCAGACAGTCTGCGGTGGTCCATCATGGCCGTCAACGTCCCCGGTGCCGTGGTGATGGCGGCCTTCTACCTGCTGGTCCTTGGGACCGGCGTCTGGGCCTCCTTCAAGTCCAGACGGGAGCAGAAGAAGAGTGCAGCCACTGGGATGGAGATGGCCCTGCTGGGGAACCGAGGCATCGGCTGGCTGGTGGGGATCTTCACCATGACAGGTGAGGATTTCATGACCCACTGAGTAATCACAAAGTATCTGGATGAGATCGAGAAGAAAATCAAACTGCTGCAGAGAAACAGAAGGACTGCAAGGTGACACACATGTCACCTCCGGGTGCTTCCTCATATTCAATATGAAAGGAAGTTCAAAAAGACAAATTCAAAGTCAAACAGCTTGAGACACGCAGTGGAATCGAACTCTCGTCTCTCTGACTCTCTTGCAGTGTAGTCAGATATCACTCAAGGTAATGACAAGAACATTTTCAGTAGAATTTCTGTGTATTTTTCAGTTTTGAACAGACGTGACCATAAATTAATGATGTATTTCTACAGCCAATAATATGAAAGTATTTTAGATATCTGTACTTTAATCTTTCCTTCCAATATGATAGTGAGAACAAATATCTACTTTCATGACTTTAAACTGCCTCCTACATCTACATAAGAGCTTGTGACCTTACTGGGTGGAGTTAATGCAAACTGGCTCATGTCCAGGGTGTAATCTATTACTTCTGAAAGTTTTCCACTGTTTGTTGTCAGACTTGTTGCTACATGCTTGAGAAGGTGTGAGTCCTCTCATTAAACCTTCATTTGCATAATTGTGTTTACAGCTGATGTTCGTCATGGTGTTTTTGGAACTCAGCCAACTTGTCATGTCCTGCTCCTCTGCAGCCTCATAGGAGGGTTCTAGTGCTGCAGGCTGTGTTTCCTTCTCCTCTGCATGTTGCAGATGGGCGTGTCAGGCGGCTGTGTCAGAGAGGAGAGAGCCGGCTGGGTAATTCCCTGGATTGGGTGCAGCCGCTCAAGTCGACTCTGCTCCACTCAGATCCAGTCCGTGTGTTCCCCCTCACCAAACCTACTCCTTTGGAGGAGCACCAAGCGCAGGGGTGTCAAACTCAGTTCCTCGAGGGCCGAAGCTCTGCACGTTTTCCACGTCTCCCTCCACTGAATGTCCTGATGGTTCTTCACCACGTTCAGCACAAAGCCAGATAACCAGCTGCTCATTGCACTCAGCTGTGTGGAAGCAGGGAGACGTGGGAAATGTGCAGGGCTGCGGCCCTCCAGGACCGGAGTTTGACACATGTGATCCAGAGAAAGGACTCAAGCCTTGTTTTATTCCCGTTTGAAGAGTAAAAGATCCTTTGTTGATGTTGAATTGGTTTCCAGGCTGTTTCCTGCACTAGAGCCTCCGTCCACCGCCCTGCAACACCAACTGGACCTGTTTCTGTCTATTGACACTTTAGAATTCAGTTCAGTTTTATACAATGGTATTTCTACAGCTCCAAGTACAACTCAGTCATTTCAACACGATCTACAAAGAAAAACCAACAATTCACATTGTATTTTCATTTATTAATTAATTTGAATGAGACAGTGCATTTTGATGAACAGACAATGCTGTAAATATACCAGGTTTAGCTCAGAGCTCATTTACATCTTCAGTCCCACAATGTAGAACCATACCACCAAACACAAATATACATAGGTACTAAAGTATGTGTGAAAAATAACGCACACTAGAAAACCCACCACATTACAATACATTTACCAGACAGTACATCATTTAAAAAAACATTACTACATCGATGGAGGCTTTCGGCTGACCGGTTGGGGTGAGGGGACAGAGGAGTAGAAAGGATAGGATGGATAGAGAAATAGATTGGAGGGATAGAGGAGAGGAAAGTCTAGGATAGGAAAGACAGAGATCGATTGGGGGGGATTCAAACCTTGATTTGGGTAGTGGGCAAGAAACAGACCCTGGTACAGGTAGGGAGCTCTAGAGAGAATGGCAGGAGGAGGAGAGGATAGAAGAGAGGAAAGGATAGGACAGATAGGTTGTTTAAGTTGGGGGAGGTAGAGAGAGGTAGCAAGAGAGGCGAGGGGGAGGTTTTTTTTTTTTAAAACAGTCCTAACTATAAACTTTAGTAAATAGAAAAGTTTGGATTCTTGTCTTAAAAGTAGATTCTGTTTCAGCCTCCCTAACTGAAACTGGGATCTGGTTCCACAAGATGGGAGCTTATGCTGAAGGCTCATTGTACTTTCAGAAAACCGAGGAACCTCCAGGGGGCAGCACTCTGAGAACCAAGTGTTCTTCTTGGGGGATACGGGACTAACAGTTATTTAAGATATGATGAGGCCTGGTTGTTAAGTTCTTTGTAAGCTGGAAAAATTATTTAAAATTATATTCTAGATTTAACAGGGAGCCAATGCAGAGAGGTTAGTATTGGAGTGATGTGATCTCTTATGCTGGTCCTTGTCAGGACTTTCACTGCAGCATTTTGAATGAATTGAAGACTTTTTAAGCAGTTATTTGGACACCCTGATAATAAGGAGTTACAATAGTCTACTCTCCAAGTAACAAATGATGGATTTGTCTTTCAGCATCACTCTGAACCAGCATGTTTCTAATTTTGGAAATATTAACCCCCAGGTTCCTCACAGTGGTACTGGAGGTCAAACGAATACCATCCAGTGTGACTATATCTTTAGATAATTTGTCTATCCGATGTTGTTGAGCAAATATAATCATTTCAGTTTTATCTGAGTTCAGGAGCAGGAAATTATGGCTCATCCGTGTTATGATCAATATTATCAAAAGCAGAACTGAGATCTAACAGGACCAGAGCAGAGACCAGTCCTTTGTCTGAAGCCATGAGAAGATCATTAGTAACTTTGGCCAGAGAGTCTCTAATAATAATTATAATGGATTGGTTTTATACAGCGCTTTTCTTGGCACTCAAAGACGCTTTAATTTGCATTATTCATTGACTCCATACTTGATGGTGGTAAACTGTGTAGGTAGTCACAGCTGCCCTGCAGCAGACTGAGGAAGCGATGCTGTCATTTTGCACCGTTGGCCCCTCCAACCACCACCAACTATTCACTCTCTCACTGGATTAAAGAAGTTTACAAAATCATTACTGCTCAAAGTTAAAGGAATGTGAGGTTCTACACAGCTATGACTTTTTGTTAGCCTGGCTATAGTATTGAAGAGAAATCTAGGGTTGTTCTTGTTTTCTTCTATTAAGGAGGAATAGTAGGCGTTTCCTGTTTTGTGAAGGGACTTTTTTATAGATTAACAAACTATTTCTCCAGGCTGTTCGAAATACTTTTAACTGAGTTAAATACCGTTTCTTCTCTAACTTTTGCACTGATTTCTTTAGAGTTCTCAGATTATCATTATACCATGGAGAGATCCTCCTCTGAGTTGTTGCTTTTATCTTCAAGGGTGCAAAAGAATCAAGTGTGGAGTGAAGCAAGGCTGCAGTTCCATCTACAACCAAGTCAACCTGAGTAGGACTGATGGTGTGGCAGCTGTTTACTGCTGCATCCACAGATGGTATTGAAGTGATTATTGGTGGGAGTACTTCCCTAAATTTGGCTACAGCATTATCTGATAGGTATCTCTTATATTTCAGTTTATTTTCAGGGGCTATAAAGCCAGTTAATGTAAGTTTGAATGATATCAGGAAGTGATCTGACAACAGAGGGTTGTAAGGAAAAAACATTAATTGATCAACGTCAATAGTATAAGTGAGAACAAGATCAAGCTTGTGATTAGTTTGGCTGTTATTTATTATCTCGGGATTCTGTGTTTTGTGATCCATCTCTCAGCCACGTGGGTCGGAGGAGCCTTGATTGTTGGCACTGTGGAGATGATGTACACACCGTCAATGGGACTGATCTGGACACTCATCTTGTTCACTGCATACAGTACGGGGTTCATTGTTGGTAAGAGTTACAGTCATATCTGCCAGGCTACTGCTCATCTGGATTTGAGAAACACTCAAAACAGAAGAGAATTGAAGAGTTCTTCAAACACACCATGATAAACAAGTAACATTTTCTGCTCAGATGTTGGTTTGTGTTTCTGCAAAGAATGCAGATTGATGGAAAGGATCAATGGCTGACAAGTTATTATGTAATTTTTTTTATCAGTGTTTGATCTCTAATCTTCAAAAACACTATATACTTTTTGTCTCCTTCTGTTGCACTTTTCTCCTCAGGTGGTTTGTTCTTTGCGAAGCCGATGAGAGACATGAAATGTGTCACCATGATGGATCCGTTTCACTTGAAATATGGAAAAATCGCTGCAGCTGGACTGAGTCTGCTTTCAGTTATGGTGGATGTGACCTGGGTACCAGCAACACTGATTGGACTCGGTAAAAATCCATTCTCCTGGGACTTGGTAGTTTTATTTTGACAGTCACCTTTATTACAATCAAACCTGGTAGTTTTATTTTGACAGTCACCTTGATAACAATCAGACTTGGTGGTCTGTCCACTAGAATGTTCTCCCAGTGTTAATGTTTAGAGCTCATTGTTCTCTGCAACTAGTGGCCCACCATGAAAACTACATCATTTCTGTCTCACGTTTCTGCCGTTTCCATGGAAACAAACAGTGTTTTTAGATTGTTGCTGTGTAAACGTGAAACCTTTCTGAAACCAAAACACTGAGTTTTCACTTGAAACGTGGTGGTGTAAACGAGGCTTTATCCCTGCGTTACTGTGATGCTCATTGGCTGCTGTGCTGTGGACCAATCCTGACGGTGTCTGACAGGAGGAACCATGAGTGTGGTCCTGGATGTGTCCTTCTCCGTCTGCATCTGGATCTCTGCTGCCGTGGCCGTGGTCTACACCCTGCTGGGAGGCCTCTACTCCGTGGCCTACACTGATGTCATACAGCTCGTCCTCATCTTCATCAGCTTGGTAAAGGCTGCTGGAGTGTGTGTGTGTGTGTGTGTGTGTGTGTGTGTGTGTGTGTGTGTGTGTGTGTGTGTGTGTGTGTGTGTGTGTGTGTGTGTGTGTGTGTGTGTGTGTGTGTGGTGTCACTACAGCACCCACTAGTGGCCAAACATATAAACTACATCTTGTTCAGTGTTTCTGCTATTTTTATAGGAAGGGCCATCGTTTTCTAAACGATGGCCTTTCAAAAAGGTTTTTTCAAAGTGGTTGAGAATTTTGTTTTGAAAGGCCCTCACCTAGCTATCCACGTAATATCCATTTGGAAGGTTTTACTAAATGAGGACTACTAATTTGAAGGACTTTGGAGCTTTTATTTAGAAACCAAGCACATGCAGGTTAACTGGCCAAAGTTGAATTGAGATCTCGTTGCTCAATACTGTAAATTGCAGAACAATGTTCTCCCAAGGTGCAGTTACAGTGACATCATCGAGATGGAGGGAGAGTGGTGAAGAGGTCAAATATGGCTTTACTTAGGCAGAAGAGGAAGAAGAGGAGGAAGGAAAGAGAGAAACGACAAATAATCCAAGATCCCTGCCCCCTGGCAAGGCTGGTGGAAGGGTTAGGGTTAGGGTTAGGGTTAGACAAGACTATTAGACTATTAGACTATTAGACTATTAGACTATTAGACTGTCAGGTAGATTAGTCAAACCCCGCCCCTTTACCCATAGTTCCTTTGGGTGAGAGGCCTGGATCCTAGCAACCACCACAGTGGAAGGGTTAGGGTTAGGTTTAGGGTTAGGGTTAACCCAAACCCAAACCCTGACACCTAAAGTATATTTCTATATAATCTGATCCGGTTCAAGGAGGGTTAGAAAGAAAACCTCACAGGCTCTGTGTATTTATTGTTCCTTGTCTTTTTCCTACAGGTTGTCTGTGTTCCCTTCGTCATGATGAACCCTCACACCGTGAACATCAGCCAGACTCTGCTGAACAACTCTTTACACTCTGCATGGATCGGCACACCAGACGTTAGAAAGACATGGTTACTGATTGATGAGTTCTGCTCCTTGGTAAGATGAGGCAACAACATCAAGTAATATATCTCCTACAATCACACTGCACGAGGACAGCTCATGTCATTTGTGTTTCTGATACTTCAAAACTAAATTCAGGGAAGAAAATCTGCAGATTTAATTTTTAATTTACTGCATTTTGTTTTGAAGGCACTGGGCTGTCTGGGATATCAGGCCATCCACCAGAGAATCTTGTCGTCTTCTTCTAATGCGACGGCCAAGCTCACATGCTTTGTTGCTGCTTTCATCTTTCTTGTATTTATGATTCCTCTCGTACTGCTCGGGGCGGCCGTGTCGTCTACAGGTAATCAACAGCTTTACCTACTGCAGTCAATTGTGAAAAATGGTGTCTGTGTTATGGTCAATTCAATTCTAATGTCATTTTGAAAAAGTGTCCCTCTGGAGGCTCCCACTGAGGCAGAGGATCAAAGTGTTTCCTGGTTTCTTTAAAGGGCTGTGAGATTGAGCCTGGTCCAATAGATCAGTCAGTCGTCTGATGGCATGGGACCACCTTCGATAGTTCCGATTCAGAGACAAGGTTCTAGGTGGAGCGGCATTGAGAAAATAAGGAGGGACAGAGTGTCCATCTGCATAAACACCCTGGAGGATGTAAATAAACCAGTCTACCGGCTGTCTGGAAGAGTTAACATTTTGATAATTGTTTTCAGGCTGAGCAGTTTCTTTTGGCCTTGAGTCCTCAGTCTCTCTGCAGTGAATCCATTATATCCGAATGTCATGGCCCTTATAGCTTCCAGCCCAATTGTCTACTTCTTCAAGTTGGACTCCATCCAGCGGAGATGTTCAACAGTCACACCCTGCTTAATTTTGAGTTCATTTATCATGAGTCTGAGTGTAAGAGCTCTGCACAGTCCATCAGTGATGGCTGGCAGCCTTCCCAGAACAGCTGCCAGTGTCATGCTGAACTTTGCCATAGATCAGGAAACTGCCGGCTCCAATCAGCAGTATACTTGTTATTATAAGTCCAATTATGTAGACGTCGTCCACATCCTCGCTGGAAAGGATGGAGAGACACACGATTCACCAACTGCTTCAGGAGTCCAACATGTATCCAGCAGCAAACGTTCTGTATGGACAGACAGGCTCTCCTCTGCCCATTCTTTTTGCCAAATAAATTTGGTCAATTGCATTGAGAGACCAAATGATCAATTCTATCATGTCGGTTTAGTTAGAGCAGTGTTTTTCAACCACTGTGCTGCGGCACACTGGTGTTCCACGAGATATAGTCAGGTGTTCTGTGGGAAATGATCCAATTTCACATTTTTTCTAAAAAAAAACATTTGTGTGCAGAGTAATCTAGTATAAATACTGTGGCGAGCGCCGCAAAAGAATTGTTCTGCGTCGAGATTCTTTTCTGCCAACTGATCACCAGAGGCTTTTTTTTTTACATGAACGCCCGCAAACGGAACTTCATAACAGGATCAGACTCCACACAACACATTTCTCACTCATGGTTGCACACCAACATCCAACAAACCAAACTAGACGAAATAATTAACCATCTGAACCGAGGAACAAAAACACAACACAAGCACAAATCAACACACACAACAACCCAACAATAACCCTCAATATCTTCCGGCAACACATAACCTGAACTCCCATCATGCCCTGCAGCGACCAACTCCGTGATTGCTATAATACTCACAACACGTTGCCGGTGAAATCGAAACTTAACAGACATCAGTGTGGTTAATCTCCACCTCCTGCTCCCATCTTGTATCAAAGTACTGTGTCAGTGACAGTGATGGAGACGTTTTTGAAAAGGAAGAATGTGAACCAGGATCTCAGCTCTTCATCCATCAGGTCCAGGTTTCACACTGAGTGAGTAAAAATTAAAAAAAGAAATTGGGAAATACTTTTTTCTGTATTCATTTGATTCCTATTGATAAAGCATTGATGAGAATGACTTTATATTGTTAATAACTACAGAGTTTCACATTTTAACATTTTCGGGTGGTGGTGTGCCTCCAGATTTTACCAAAGAAAAAAGTGTGTCTTGGCTCAAAAAAGGTTGAAAACCATTGGGCTAGAGATGTAGGGAGATGCTCCTACTAGATTCTGACAAATACAAGACAAGAGGTAGCAAGAAGGGCAGGTAAGGGAGGGAGGGAGAGAAAAGCGTCCGTCTTCATGATCAGCAGTTTCCGTCAAGCATTGATAAAGTAGCCATCTACAACTCATCAGTAATGAATTCATACACATATATAATGATGTTGTCTGCATAGAGACTCGTTTACAAATCCTTCTCTGTGCAAGTGAGTAAAGTCTCCCATGTTATGGCCCCTAATATCGACTCTGGAAGAGGTCGTCACCCTGCAGCTTCAAGGACATCTCGATCCCAACAACGTCCTCAGACATTTCAATCAGGTTTGAGGCCCTCTCACAGCACAGAGACTGTTCTGACAGAGTTTAGATAGATTGATAGAGTTTTATTGTCTAACCCAAGGGTGTCATTATTACTTAAATTCACTGAGAAGGGAACGGGCCGGCTGCAAGTTGTTCAGTTCTTGGAATTAGGTTTCCTCTGCTGTTGAGGGCTGTGACTGCAGATGGAATGAATGATTTTTTGTATATTGTTTTTCTGGCCAGTGGGACTTTGTATCTTCTGCCTGAGGGGAGGAGGGTGAAGGAGTGATGGAAGGGATGGGAGGGTTCCTCTGTGATCAGGATGGCTTCCCTGATCACAGAGTGTTCATACAGGTGGGACAGTGGCGTTTGTGCTGAGCCAGTTATTTTGCTGGCTTGGGCGGTGATGCGGGATAGTTTTATTTTCTGTTTGCTGGTGAGGAAGTTGTACCAAGATGGGATATTGAAGGTGATAATGGTTTACATGAGTGACCGGTAAACCATTATTAGAATCTTCTTACTGATGTTGAAGTGCCTTAGTTTCCTGAGAAGATGGAGGTGCTGGAGCGCTTTACTGTAAATGGTGTCGGAGTGTGTTTGGAAGGACAGGCGGGTGTCTATCTGTGTCCCAAGATACTTAAAACAGTCCACCTGTTCAACCTGTTCTCCCAGGATGATCAGGGGTTTCAAAAGCTGAGGTGTAACTGCTGCTCTGTCCCTGCCCACACAGCACGGCTCCTTTGTCTTTTGGATATTAAGATCCAGTGATTTCCCCCTGAAGGTTGTGGCCAGGTCATTGACTGCCAGTTAGTACTGGATGGGAGCCTCCATACTGTCCATGTGGGCCACCAGGGCCAAGTCATCGGCATATTTAAAAAGACTCATTCCCTCCCTGCTACAGGTGAGGTTGTTCGTGTAGGCAGATAACAGAATGGGGGATAAAGCACAGCCCTATGTTTAAAACCCGTCTACTGGATTTAAAGCCATTTAAAAGCACCTGCTGTGGTTTTGCCATGAGGAAGTCTTGTATCCATAAAATCCCAGTTGGGTGGATCTGTAGGTTCATGAGGCAGTGCAGCAGGGTGTCAGTGTTTACGATGTTAACAGCCGAGAAGAAATCCATAAATAAAATCTGAGTAAGTGGTTGTGCAGAGTCCGTGTTTTCCGCAACTGTATCTAAAAGAGTCAGGCTTGCATCTTCCACACCTCGTTTTGTGCTGTAAGCAAACTGGAGAGGATCCAGTTAGTCGGACAACATGTGTGACATTAAGTCACACACCACTCTCTCCATGCATTTGCACAGGACTGATTTGAGGGCCACAGGCCTGAAGTCTTTGGTGTCCTTAGCCCGTGCCTTTTTGTGGATGGGGATGCTTAAAGACTCCTTTCACAGGTTGAGAGCACAGCCAGAGTCCAAAAGGTGCTGGAACAGTCTGGTGATGACTGGTCCCAACTGTAGAGCACAGTCCCTCAGCCTCCTGCCCCTGAGCCTGTCAGGACCAGAAGCTTTGTGAGGGTTTACCCTCAGTAAGCTGCTTGTTCAGAAGCTGCTCATCTACAGTGATGGCTTCGTCGTCAATCTGACAGTTCAACTAAAGTGTTGTGACGTTGTTTTGGTTGAACCTACTGAAGAAGATGTTTAGACTGAAGATGTTTAGTTCTTCTGCAAATGAGGCAGGGTCTTTGCAACCAGCTGCAGTTGGTTTGGTGGCACAGCCCATCATGATATTTAGTGCCTGCCATACCTCCCTCACATTCTCACATGTCAATTTATCCTCTACTTTTTTCCTGTAGTTATTATTTGCAAGGGCAGACTGTCTCCTGAAGTCCTTCTCCAGCTCTTTCACCCTCTGCTTGTCCCCCTGAAGAAATGTTCTTTTCTTCTGGGTTAGGCAGACTTTCATGTCTTTGTTGAACCATTTTTTATTGTTAGGGTAGATGGTTATTTTTTTGGTGGGAGTGACAGTGTCCTCACAGAATGAGAAATACGAGGTCATTACTTCTGTCAATGAATTCAATTTGATACATATGCGTTTGGGATATTTCCATAACTCAGATCCAGAATATTGTTCATTCTGGTGGGAGTGGTGACGTATTGTTCCTGGTCTGGCAGCTGTAATGAGACATCACAGGGATTAAAATCCCCCAGAAGAAATAGAGGCTGCGCATCAGTTTGATTTAGATTAGATTAGACTAGAAGCTTTATTGTCATTGTACATGGTACAACGAAATTGCGGTGTAGCTACAATAACACTCAGTAGACATACAGTGGAACACAGGCAGCCATTCTCACATTCAGCATCGCATTCATCTCAGCAGACACACCATATATACAGAATAACCTAAACATTGACGCTCTGTGGTAGCTGTCAGCGATCCATTCTGCCGCCGTGTTAGAATCAGGACGAGGGACAGATGCTAAGATCACAGTCAGCTGGGAGAACTCTCGGGGTAAATAATGCGGTCTGAAAGACACCGTCAACAGCTCCTAGTGCTTACAGCACTCCGTCTCTCTCACTGTAAAGTTTGTTGCCCACTTACTGTAAATGGCCATACAGAGCCTGCCCCCAATCGATTTCCTGGTTTTCCTGGTTCTCACTGAGTCCCGGTCAAAGCAAATTATGTTAAATCCATCCAGTTGCCGGTCTGTGTCTCCGGTGAGCCAGGTTTCCATGAAGCAGAAGGGGCTGGTCTGTCAGTAGTCCCGATCGAACTGTAGGAAGGTAGAAAGTTCATGTCTTGTTTTGAAGCGATCGCACATTTGACAGCACAATGGCCGGTAACAGCAGCCGGCTGCCTCTCCTCCTCAGTCTGTTTCTGATGCCTCCTCTGGACAAAGTCTGTTTCCTGGCCAGAGAGTCATTAAAAGCAGCCACAGGCCAAGCAAATGAGGTGCTGTTGTAGTTAGCTGTCCATTGAAGCAGTCCATTTTCAAAGATACCCACTCAAAACAACGAATTAAACATAATAAACACGCAGACACTCAGAGCGGTGTCAGGAGTCACTCTGGCAGAGTAGCGCCCCCTCTCTTTCCTCAGTGTGGTACACAGAACCACACTGAGGAAAGAGAGGGGGCAGAAGACTCCGGCTCCCCCAGCCTACTGATCCTGCTCCACCTATTCAGTGACGCCGTGTTCCACCAAGACTGAAAGAACGAGATTGTGGATACAAGTGTCAGGACTCGTGGTGGAGCCATTGCTCCTCCACAGTGAAAGGAGACAGCTAAAGTGGTTCAGGACAACGTCTAAGAGAACCACTGGTGTCCTCTATGTGAACCAAGGACATCCGACTCAGCCCTTCAGCCCGGTCCAAACTACCAGGAGAAATGACATCTCTTGGTTGGTCTTCCAGAAGCTTGACGTCCTTCAGAAGTGTTGGGGGAAGACAGGGGTGTCTGGGCTGATTGTCTCTCCATACTGCCACTGGGACCGTATGCAGGCCAAGTTGGATAGAAGATGAATGAATTAAGCATTTTAGGTCTATCAGTCAAACTCTTTCATTCTCCTGTTTCCGTCCTTCAGACTGGAACATGACCTCCTATGGTTCTCCGTCTCCATACGACCGTGGGGAAGCAGCTCTGGTCCTGCCCATCGCCCTGCAGCACCTCACCCCGACCTTCGTCTCCATCATCGGTATCGGATGTGTGGCTGCAGCCGTCATGTCGTCAGCTGACTCTTCTTTGCTTTCTGCTGCTTCAGTTTTCACCAACAACATCTACAAGAACCTCCTGAGACCAAAGGTGAGCTGATCTAGAATCCAACTAAACTGCTTCTTCTTACTACTACAGTACCCAACTCCCCATTCAATGGTTTTACTGTATGGAGAGGAGCCAATAAGGATGATTTGACAGACTGAATGAATGAACATCTGGTTTATAATTCATTGTTTTCTCCCCAGGCACCAGACAGGGAGACCCTGTGGGTGATCCGTGCTGCTGTGGTTGTGGTGGGTGTGGCTGGAACATCTCTGACCAGCCTGAAAAACAGCAGTGTGCTCTTCTGGTTTCTTGGAGCCGAAGTGTCATACGTCCTCATCTTCCCTCAACTCGTCTGTGCCCTCTTTTTTAAAGTGTCCAATGCTTACGGGGCTCTTATAGGCCTTCTGGTGGGACTGGGGGTACGACTCCTCAGTGGACACAAATCTGTGGGACTGCCCGTCATCCTCCATTTCCCAGGATGCACTCTGGAGGACGGCGTCTACGTCCAGTACTCTCCGGTTAAGACCATCTCCATGGTGTCTGGTCTGGTCTCCATCTTGCTCTTCTCCTACCTGACGTCTGAGCTCTTCAATAGAAACCTGCTGTCTGAGAGGTGGGACGTGTTCAAAGTGAAACACCGGCAGCTGCCACAAACACCAGCAGGTGGCGCCACAGAGCTGAAGGAGAATGAGAAGCGGAATGGAAACCTCCCTCCTTCTGACATAACAGAACCAATGATGAGCACATGTTAACATTCCTGTCTGGTGTTTATTTACTCATGTAATGAATGAAGGGGGAAACTACAATCTAGGCTCATGAAATCCATTGCTTCATGCTCCTCGTCCATCCTTCCATCTTGTATTCTGCTTATCCAATTCAGGGTCGGGGGTTCTGGAGCCGATCCCAGCTACTGTGGGCGAGGCCAGGATCCACCCTGGACAGGTTGCTGGTCTGTCACAGTGTCACGTTCATCAGTCCAATATACATGAAATGTGATGCAATTAGAAGAAGCTCTTTTTAAACATGGTACCTTATTTTCAATGTTTCATTTAATTAAATCAGAGAAATTTCCAGTCAAATGGAAACAAACAGCACCAACATCCTTGTGTTTTTTTTTGTTTTTTTGGGGGTTTTTTGCCATTGAGGACTGATGCATTGTTTAGTATTATTATACTTGTTCGATGTGTTGAACTTTCTTGGTTTGGGTTTACTAAGTGGCTTAAAGGAGCCAATTAAAAATACTTTGTTATATTACTGAAGTAGTTTTCAGAAGTATCTGTACTTTACTTGAGTTTTCACATGTATTCCAACTTTCACTAATACATCAGTTAGTGATTGAAGATGAATAATTAGAGGTAGAAAAAGCTTGTTCAGTAAATAAACTGCTGTAATCCAAACATTTGACTTTTTTATGTTGCTTTAGAGAAACGGTTTACAAAGAAATAGAATATATAGCAGGCCAGCAGCTCGGGAGCATAAACCCCCCACACCCTCACATACTCACACAAGACGACACCCACACTTATATATAGAATACACACCCCCACACACACATACACCCATGCTCACATTCACCCCACCACACACACAAACACACACAGACACTTACACACACACACCCGCACACACCTATCTGCACTCGTATCTCCCTGATACCTATCTACACTGTGATCTCCCTGATACCTATCTACACTGTGATTTCCTTGATACCTGTCTACACTGTGATTTCCTTGATACCTGTCTACACTGTGATCTCCTTGATACCTGTCTACACTGTGATCTCCCTGATACCTGTCTACACTGTGATCTCCTTGATACCTGTCTACACTGTGATCTCCCTGATACCTGTCTACACTGTGATCTCCCTGATACCTGTCTACACTGTGATCTCCTTGATACCTGTCTACACTGTGATCTCCCTGATACCTATCTACACTGTGATCTCCCTGATACCTGTCTACACTGTGATTTCCTTGATACCTGTCTACACTGTGATCTCCTTGATACCTGCCTACACTGTGATCTCCCTGATACCTGTCTACACTGTGATCTCCTTGATACCTGTCTACACTGTGATCTCCTTGATACCTATCTACACTGTGATTTCACTGATACCTATCTACACTGTGATTTCCCTGATACCTATCTACACTGTGATTTCCCTGATACCTGTCTACACTGTGATCTCCCTGATACCTGTCTACACTGTGATCTCATTGATACCTGTCTACACTGTGATCTCCTTGATACCTATCTACACTGTGATTTCCCTGATACCTATCTACACTGTGATCTCCCTGATACCTGTCTACACAATGTGATCTCCATGTTACCTATCAACACAGTGGGATCTCCTTGATACATATCTACACACTGTGATCTCCCTGATATCTATCTACACACTGTGATCTCCCTGATACCTATCTACACTGTGATCTCCCTGATACATATCTACACTGTGATCTCCCTGATACCTGTCTACACTGTGATCTCCATGTTACCTATCTACACACTGGGATCTCCTTGATATCGATCTACACAATGTGATCTCCTTGATACCTGTCTACACTGTGATCTCCCTGATACCTGTCTACACTGTGATCTCCTTGATACCTGTCTACACTGTGATCTCCTTGATACCTATCTCCACTGTGATTTCCCTGATACCTGTCTACACTGTGATCTCCCTGATACCTGTCTACACTGTGATCTCCTTGATACCTGTCTACACTGTGATCTCCCTGATACCTGTCTACACTGTGATCTCCCTGATACCTGTCTACACTGTGATCTCCTTGATACCTGTCTACACTGTGATCTCCCTGATACCTATCTACACTGTGATCTCCATGTTACCTATCTACACACTGGGATCTCCTTGATATCGATCTACACAATGTGATCTCCTTGATACCTGTCTACACTGTGATCTCCCTGATACCTGTCTACACTGTGATCTCCTTGATACCTGTCTACACTGTGATCTCCTTGATACCTATCTCCACTGTGATTTCCCTGATACCTGTCTACACTGTGATCTCCCTGATACCTGTCTACACAATGTGATCTCCATGTTACCTATCAACACAGTGGGATCTCCTTGATACATATCTACACACTGTGATCTCCCTGATATCTATCTACACACTGTGATCTCCCTGATACCTATCTACACTGTGATCTCCCTGATACATATCTCCACTGTGATCTCCCTGATACCTGTCTACACTGTGATCTCCATGTTACCTATCTACACACTGGGATCTCCTTGATATCGATCTACACAATGTGATCTCCTTGATACCTGTCTACACAATGTGATCTCCATGTTACCTATCTACACACTATGATCTCACTGATGCCTATCTACACTGTGATCTCCCTGATACCTATCTCCACTGTGATCTCCCTAATACCTATCTACACCGTGATCTCCCTGATACCCATCTACACTGTGATCTCCCTAATACCTATCTACACTGTGATCTCCCTGATACCTGTCTACACACTGTGATCTCCCTGATACCTATCCACACTGTGATCTCCTTGATACCTATCTACACTGTGATCTCCCTGATACCTGTCTACACTGTGATCTCCCTGATACCTGTCTACACACTGTGATCTCCTTGATACCTGGCTACACACTGTGATCTCCTTGATACCTATCTACACACTGTGATCTCCCTGATACCTATCCCCACTGTGATCTCCCTGATACCTATCCACACTGTGATCTTCCCGATACCTGTCTACACACTCTGATCTCCCTGATACCTGTCTCCACTGTGATCTCCCTGATACCTGTCTACACACTGTGATCTCCTTGATACCTGGCTACACACTGTGATCTCCTTGATACCTATCTACACACTGTGATCTCCCTGATACCTATCCCCACTGTGATCTCCCTGATACCTATCCACACTGTGATCTTCCCGATACCTGTCTACACACTCTGATCTCCCTGATACCTATCTACAGTATGTGATCTCCTGGATACCTATCTACAGTCTGTGATCTCCCTGATATCTGTCTACACTGTGATCTCCCTGATACCTGTCTACACTGTGATCTCCCTGATACCTATCCCCACTGTGATCTCCCTGATACCTATCCACACTGTGATCTTCCCGATACCTGTCTACACACTCTGATCTCCCTGATACCTATCTACAGTATGTGATCTCCTGGATACCTATCTACAGTCTGTGATCTCCCTGATATCTGTCTACACTGTGATCTCCCTGATACCTGTCTACACTGTGATCTCCCTGATTCCTATCTACATGCACTCTGGCAGTGTACACCAGTCCAAACATTCTGACCAAAGACCTGTGAAGACTTATCGTTATACCTGGGCCACCCCATTCCAGTCTCACCTGCACTTTGCCTGTTAGACGATCTCACAGAAATTAAAAGAGAGAAAAACGAGTCCTTCACACTCCTGGTCTCTCGAAGTGTGACGAAAAAGCCAATCCTCATGAACTAGAAATCAAAAAGTAATCTTAATATAAAGTTATTTAAAAACTGACTCCTAGACCACATCACATTGGAGAGAATGTTGCTTGTAGGAAGAATCAATTGGCACAATTTGAGTTGACATGGTCCCCAATAATTTATTTACACCATGTAGCCCTGGGGGGGGGGGGGGGGGGGGGGGGGGGTAGTACCGCCTTGGGGCTCTTGGGGCCACCTGTGGCTGGGGCGTTGAGGCTTGGGTGGTTGGCGGCCCTGCGATCTGGGGGGGTGCTGGCATCTATCCTGGGGAGTGGCGGCCTGGCCTGGGGGGTACTGGGGAGGTTGTGTGGGGGAGGGTCTGCTCTGGTTTGGGGGTGGTCCCGCTGGGGTGGGGTGGGGGTTCCGGGAGTTGGGCCTTAATGACCTAATTAAAAAGTTGCATCAAGCAGGTAGTGCAAATAAATAAATAGATAAATAGTACAACAACAGACTACAACTTAGTACTAATAAATAGCAGTAATAGTAAGAATGTGATAATAAAAGTGAGTCAGATATAAATAGAAGAGAGAATGAAGGTCAAAGGTTAAATATGATCAGCAGGAGGCCAGGCAGTGATCAGAACTGAGTTTTTAGAAAAACCACTGATTTGATGTTGAGATCAGGGGGCATGTTGTCGGCAGCTGCTGAAAGTAACTAAAAAGTGACTGGTAATCTTTTGATTGGCCCTACTCCTGTTCAGCAGCTTGGGCAGACAATATGATGTGATTGAGAGACTTGTGATGTCACAACACTTTTTACTCTTGTAACCGGAAGAGACCAAGAGTCTCCTCCTGTTGCTGCTTTTTTAATGTTGGCATGGCTGCTGTACACGACCGGGGGGGACGCTCAAAGAGACCCCCCAACACACACACACACACACACACACACACACACACACACACACACACACACACACACACACACACACACACACACACACACCAGCTGCATCACCGTGTGGTACGGCGCCTGCACCGTATCCTGCGCATCGTGAGGATCATTGGTGTCTCTCCCCCCCTGCGGGACATATACAACACCCGCCTCACCCGCAGAGCCATCAGGATGGCAGGTGGCCCCACCCACCCCTCCCACAGCCTCTTCAGCCTGCTGCCGTAGGGGAGGAGACTTCAGAGTCTCCGAGCCAAAAGAGAGCCAAATACTTTTGGGATTCACAGCAGAATTTGATTTCCAAAGTATAACTATAGATCAACATTACAATATTGTGCTATTTTCATTTGTCATATGTGATTTTTGTTCATTATTGCTGATTAAAATAGTTGGATAATGGATACAATGTCCAGTCAGTCAGAAAACAGTCTGAGGAAAAAAGCACATACAATTAAGACAGAAGTTGGTATTTTGAAAGTTGTAGTTTTGTGTTGGTTAGTTTTCAAAACACAGAGGAGTATCAATAATAAGAAGAGTCTTTCAGTAACCTTCACAACGTTTTGAGCAGCTTTGTTGGCAGGATTCAAACCTAGGCAGAGAGACCCCAAAGGATTTCTAGTCCATCGCCTAAACCTCTCGGCCACAACAACTTGCTACTGGAAGATTAAATAGTGTGTGTCTGCTTCTCCTTTGTCCTCAGCATCTTCATGGCAACTGAAGTTGATCTCCTTTGATCTCATTTAATCTCCTTTGATCTAATTTAATCTCCTTTCAGCTCCTTTCATCTCTTCCATGAGGAGCCTCTCCCATCACTTTGTATGGGACATTGTTTTGCTGGTTTTTTCAATTGTGTTTGGAAGCAGTTATCTGAATCATTAACAAAAGTCATAACAACGTCTTCCTGATGTTCTTTGTGTCTGTGCTCCAGCAGTGCAGGACTAGTTATTCAGCAAAAAAACTGAGATGCTGTCACATGGTGAAGGGGGCGGAGCCACGCCATACTGCACCTTACAGACCAGTTCCTGTTTCACTTGTTAACAAATCACATTATGGATCTGATCTGGATCTGAGCTGAATTTGGCCAAAAAGAGACGGAATGAACGGCTTTAACTTCACAAATAAAAGTGAACTCTCACACATTGAACCACCAAAATATGAAATAAAATCATAGCTCAACAAAGAGACTTAGTGTACTGAGTAAACAGTCAGATATTACTTAGAACCAAGTAAATCCAACATTAGACCCTGACAGTGACAGTCTGTAATGACACAGCTGATCAATTAGTAGGATTAATAATGGAAACAGAGACAGAAGGCAGAACAGAGAGAGTGTGGGTTATTTTTTGAAAAGAATGCACTTCAAATGGTAAATTCTAATACATCGTGTACTATTAAATACTACATCGTGAGATGTGATAAACTGTAGGGCCAGATGATATTGAACCAACCAAACAACAAATATGTTATGGAAGAAACATACTTATTCAAAAGCACATAACTGAACCAATAAAAAGATGTATACAACATATATCTATGTATACAACATATATCTATGTATATAATATATATCTATGTATTCTATTCTATTCTATTCTATTGCTTTTATTGTCATTGTACAATAAATTGCACAACGAAATTACGGTGTAGCTAAAAACACACAGTAGACATACAATAAACACAGCAGCCATTCTCACATTCAGCATTCATTCATCTCAGCAGACACACCATGTATACAGAATAACCTAAACATTCACACACACATTCAGCTCACACAGACCCGCTCACATACACCCAAGGACATAGTGCAGAAATGTAAAAGTTAAAGAATAAGTTAAGTAAAATAACAATGTAGCTGCCTGAGGTACCTTGGCTAATAAGTATGTGCGGTTGAGCACAAGGTACCTGTTATTTGTACAGAGTAATGGAGTGTGATATATTGAACACCGAGGTAGATAGGCTGAGGTAGTGTGTCTAACTGTTAAGTGCCGTGATGGCTTGAGGGAAGAAAGTGTCCCTCAGTCTGTTGGTCCTGGTCCTGATGGACCGGTACCGCCGTCCTGAGGGCAGCAGCTCGAACAAGTGGTGTGCAGGGTGGGTAGGGTCAGCTGTGATCGCCTCGGCTCTTCTGAGGCACCGTGTCATGTAGATGTCTTTTAGTGTGGGGAGGGGGCAGCCGATGATCTTCTGCGCCGTCTTCACGACCCTCTGGAGCCTCCTGCGGTCGGCCTCGGTGCAGTGGGAGAACCACACGGGGATGCAGTAGGTCAGGATGCTCTCGATGGTCGATCGGTAGAAGGTCACCAGCAGCTTCTGGCAGATGTCATTCTTCCTGAGCACCCTCAGGAAGTGCAGCCGCTGCTGGGCCTTCTTGACGACGGCCGAGGTGTTCCCAGACCACGAGAGGTCAGCCCAGATCACGGTGCCCAGGAAAGTGAAGTTGTGGACCCTTTCCACGAGCTCGCCGTTGATGTGAAGGGGGGGTGGGTCCGACGTGCGACTCCTCCTGAAGTCCAGGACGACCTCCTTGGTCTTGGCGGTGTTCAGGATCAGGTTGTTTGTGGAGCACCAGGCGGACAGTTGCTGGACCTCGTCCCTGTACGCTGACTCGTCACAGTTGATGATCAGTCCCACCACTGTAGTGTCGTCGGCGAACTTCACAATGGTGTTGCTGGGGTGTGCAGGTCTGCAGTCAGTTGTGTACAGTGAATAAAGCATCGGGCTCAGCACACAGCCCTGTGGGGAGCCCGTGCTCAGAGATCTGGAGGAGGACCGGTGAGGGCCGAGTCTGACGGTCTGGGGTCTGTCGGAAAGGAAGTCCTTAATCCAGGCGCAGGTTAGTGCGGGGAGACCCAGGTCCGACAGCTTCCTGACCAGCAGGTCAGGGATGATGGTATTAAACGCTGAGCTGTAATCTATGAAGAGCATTCTGACGTAGCTCCCCCGATGTTCGAGGTGGCTCAGCGCGGTGTGGAGAGCGACGGCTATTGCATCCTCCGTGGAGCGGTTGTTCCTGTAGGCGAACTGGTGGGGGTCCAAAGAGGGGGGGAGGCAGGCTTTGATATGGGTGAGGGCAAGTCGCTCCAGGCACTTGGTGATGATGGGGGTAAGTGCAACCGGGCGAAAGTCTGACAGGCTGGCGGTGGCAGATTTCTTTGGTATCGGGATGATGGTGGCGGACTTGAGGCAGGCTGGGATGGAGGCTTGCGTCAGGGAGAGGTTGAAGATTTTGGTGAAGACCTCCGCGAGCTGGTCTGCACAGGCCTTGAGCACCTTCCCAGAAACACCGTCGGGTCCGGGCGCCTTCCTCGGGTTGGCTCTGCTGAGGGTGCGTCTCACCTCATGTACCTGCACGGTCAGTGGCTGACGACTGGGAGTTGGCTGGGGTGGGGGCAGGGCGACTGCAGACTGCTGGGCTGGGACCTCGAAGCGAGCAAAGAAAGCGTTCAGCTCTTCGACTAGCGCCGCGCTTGGGTCACCCGGTATGTTGGACTGCCCTCTGAAGTTGGTGATCTGCTGAACACCCTGCCACACCTGCCTGGGGTTGTTGTTAGAGAGGTGAGTCTCTATTCGCTCCCTGTAGTCCCTTTTTGCTTGCCTGATGCCCCTCTTCAGGTCAGCTCTGGCCGCGCTGTACACATCACTGTCTCCGGACCTGAAGGCGGTGTTTCGGTCTCTGAGGAGCGTCTTGACTTGGCTGGTCATCCATGGTTTCTGGTTCGGAAACACCCGGATGCGTTTGTCCACAGTTACAGTCCCGGTGCAGAACTGAATGTAGGACAAAACGGTATATAACGGGGCAGAAGGGGGCTAATCAGTGCCTGTTATTGATCAAGTCATTTAGACCAGTGTTTTTCAACCACTGTGCCCGCTAGATATATTCAGGTGTGCCGTGGGAAATTATACAATTTCACATTTTTTCTTAATAACATTTACTCTCACAGCCGCTGTCAGAGCAGTGTGCAGCATAATCATATATAAATACTGTGGCGAGCTCCACGGAATAATTGCTCTTTGTCAAGGTTCTATTCTGCCAGCTGATCACCAGAGGCTTTTACTTTGACATGAACACACACAACCAGAACTTCACAACAGGATCAGACTCCACACAACACATTCCTCACTCATGGTTGATCACCAACATCCAACAAACCAAACTAGACGAAATAATTAACTTTCTGAACCGAGGAACAAAAACACAACACAAGCACAAATCAACACACACAACAACCCCAACAATAACCCTCAATAACCTCCGGCAACACATAACCTGAACTCCCATCATGCCTTGCAGCGACCAACTCCGTGATGCTACAATACTCTTCACCACTAGATGGCAGCACAGAACGTTGCTGGTGAAATGAAACTTAACAGACGTCAGTCTGGTTAATCTCCACCTCCTGCTACCATCTTGTATCAAAGTACTGTGTCAGTGACAGTGATGGAGACGTTTTTGAAAAGGAAGAATGTGAACCAGGATCTCAGCTCTTCATCCATCAGGTCCAGGTTTCACACTGAGGGAGTCACAATAAAAAAAATAAATTGGGAAATACTTTTTTCTGTATTTATTTGATTTCTGTTGATAAAGCATTGATGGAAATGACTTTATATTGTTAATAGAGGCTACAGAGTTTCACATTTTAACATTTTCGGGTGGTGGTGTGCCTCCAGATTTTTCCAAAGAAAAAAGTGTGTCTTGGCTCAAAAAAGGTTGAAAAACACTGATTTAGACACTCACACACAAAGCTGTTAAATATAGAAAGTAGCAACGTGGCTCCTTGTAGCACAACAGAGCCACTATGAGCCACGTATAGTGCTAACCCCCTTTTAGCACCAGTGTTTATGAGTTCATCATGAAACCCTGATTTGACCCTTCAGAAGTTACTAAGGCCACATTTAGAAATAAATACATAAAGAGCTTTTTCTACAATCATTCATTGCTACAATAAATGGAGCAGTTTTTTTCTCAGGGTTTCCAATGGGAGTTTTGGTTTGATCTCTACGACATTCCTAGAGAGATCACACCATGGCTGTGGAGGACATTGGTCATTTTAGTGACTGGAGGTGGCGCTAGAGAGCACATTGTTATAGAATTAAAGGTTAATTGAATTAATGTTGTGAGGTACTGCTGGGATTTGAACCCAGGATCTCCTGTTTACTAGACAGGTACTTTGACCAGCTAAGCCACAGCACCTCCTGCAGGGCATTTTTAGTGCTGCTTTACCTGGTGTCAGATGTTCTGCAAACACATCTTTACATTTGATCACAGTCTGAAAAAGATGTAGAAAAAAACACGTTACAATTTTCATTACAGGCTGTCACTGTCACAGGGTCTAAAGTTAGATTTACTTTGTTTTACATAATAACTGTCAGATTACAAACAACATTGAGAGTCTGTTTCTTCATCTATGATCATATTTCATATTCTGATGCTTCAAAGTGTGAAAGTTGTGTGAAAGTATTAGAGTCTCATGCTCTAGTGACTGAGCTGGTCAGGCTACTTGTTCTGTAGTGATGAAGGACGAGTGTAAAATCCTCCACTGAAGACCTTCAGGACCACGGTTGACTGTGACTTGCTCACATTGTGGAAACTATTTGAAGCTTCATCCACAGTTGCTATGGAAACAGGAGCAGAACCAGAACTCTTTCAGAACCATGACATCATCACAAGAACAGCTGATATTGCAGAAAGCCTCATTTTAAAAGAAGCAATAGCACTTGGATTCAATCAACATTATTTATATAGAACTTTTTATACATGAAAGTGCCACAAAGTGCTTCAACAAGAATTAAAAACAGTGCAAAGATAAAATAGATGAATAAAAAGCAGGTGAACACACACGCACACATGCAGACACACACCATAGGTGAAGACATGCCTAGTGATATGGAGACATGGCAGGACACTGAGGAGTAAGGTGAGGAAAGGGACATATTTGGGCCGTCCACACTGGGGGTGGCACAACTTCCGACCACAGGGGGCGCCGCCCCACAGATCCCCCCCCAACCGGGCAGACAAGCCAATCCCATCGCATACGCGGGGGACCTGCCAGGTGCCCGGGCAGGGAAACCCATGGGACGGCTCCACCAGCGGCAAAACAGGCCACCACCAGTGTAGCGCCCCCTAGAGGAACCACTGGAGATAAAAAAGAAAATTAGATAATTATCTGAAATAAATAAATAGTAGTAGATAAATACATTGATCAAATACATAACTATATACACACATACATGTATAAAATCAGTTAAAAGCCTGATTAAAAAGGTGAGTTTTTAACCCTTTTTTAAAAACCTCAATGGACTCTGCAGCCCTGAGGTTCCCCGGCAGGCTGTTCCACAAACGGGGGCCATAGGAGCTGAACCAGCCTCCCCGTGAGTCTTGGTCCTCGTTTGAGGGACAATTAAAAGGCCGGTGCCGGAGGACCTCAGGGCCCGCGAGGGTTGATATGATGAAAGTAGTTCGGATAAAGAAGAGGGTGCAAAACCATTAAGACACTTAAAAACTAGTAAAAGAACCTTAAAATCGATCCTGAAGCGAATGGGGAGCCAATGCAGGGATTTTAAAACAGGCATGATGTGGGCCCGCCCTCTGGTCCTCGTCAGCACTCGTGCGGCAGAGTTTTATAAGAGTTGTAGTGGTGCTAAAGTTTTCTTGGGGAGACCAGAGAGCAGGGCGTTACAATAGTCAATTCGACAAGAGATAAAAGCATTAGCACCTCCTCTTGCCTGAGAGAGAAATGGGCGGACTCTGGCTATATTCTTCAGATGATAAAAACCAGTCTTTGTGACATTTTTGATGTGTGAGATAAAATTAAGCTCAGAGTCAAAAGTTACGCCCAGGTTCTTTACAGATGAAGATGAGTTAAAATCTAGCAGTTTTGGTAAAAGTTTCTCTCTCTGGTGTTCAGGACCTACAACTAAAATCTCTGTTTTGTTCTGGTTGAGCTGGAGGAAATTTGCTGCCATCCATGACTTGATATCTAAAATACAGTTAAAAAGGGCATCAATCGTCCTTGAGTTATCAGGAGACACGGCCACATACAGCTGTGTGTCGTCAGCATAGCTGTGGAAGCTGACACCGTGTCTCCTGATGACATCCCCTAGTGGCAGCATGTATGAATTAAAAAGGATTGGGCCTAAGATCGACCCCTGGGGAACCCCATAGTGGATTTCATGGGTACCTGAGGAACGTGTATCCAAACTTACAAAGAAGCGTCGATCTGTGAGATAAGAACTGAACCAATTAAAAACATTGCCAGAGATGCCGACCAGATTTCTAAGTCTGTCAAGTAAAATATAATGATCAATAGTGTCGAAAGCAGCGCTAAGATCCAATAAAATCAAGACTGTGAGGTGTTGGGAGTCTTGATTGTACCTAATGTCATTTAAAATCTTTAAAAGGGCCGTCTCTGTGCTGTGGTTCTTCCTAAAACCAGATTGATGCTTCTCTAAAATGTTATTTGTAAGTAAAAATGTATTTAATTGATTAAAAACTATTTTTTCTAAAATTTTGCTAAAAGATGGTAAGTTGGATACAGGGCGATAGTTATTAAGAACCTCGGGGTCTAAACTGCTCTTCTTCAGAAGGGGCCTCACCACCGCCGTTTTAAAGGCGGCGGGGGAAAACACCCGTCTGAAGAGAGCAGTTGACCATGTTTAAAATCTGTTCCTCAAAGAACCCATAAAATGACTTAAAAAGTGAGGTAGGAATTGGATCTAAAAGGCAGGTTGTTGGTTTCACTTGGGAGAAAACTCCACCAAGTGTTCCTGCATCAACCGGAGCAAAACAGTCCAGTGGTTCCTCTGGTGAAGAACCAGTCCAGGTGAGTTAAAATTAAAGTTTGTAAAGATAAAAGACTGGATCTGATGTCATTTATTTTGCTTCTGAGGTGGTGGGCATAATCCTCGCAAAAGGAGGGAAAAGGGAGCGAGTTTTTATTAAAATTGGTGTTTGTTAAAAAGTCAAAGGTGGAGAAGAGGAGTTTGGGGTTATTTTTGTTGTCACTGATGAGTTTTGAGAAATATGAAAATCTTGAGTGTCTGACTATTCTATTGTAGGCTTTGAGGTGGTCCTGGAAAATGTGATAATGAACCGTAAGTTTTGATTTTCTCCACCTCCGCTCGGCAATCCTGCAGTTTCTTTTGTATTGGTGAGTTTCCCTGTTTTTCCATGGTGCTGGTGGTTTGGATTTATTAAGGATTCTTGTAGTAATTGGAGCCACCAGGTCTAGAGTTGACTTTAATTTACTGTTAAAATCGTCAACAATAAAATCACATGGAGCGGGTAAAACCTCAGCTGGGATATTCTGTAAAATCTTTATAAAATGATCAGCCACCTCAGAAGTTATGTAGCGTTTCCTCACCGTTGTGACCGGGGCCCCCTGCTGGTTAAAACTGGTGACATTAAAAAACACACAAAAGTGGTCGGACACAGCAGGTCAACAACAGAGGACACACCAGGTCAACAACAGAGGACACACCAGGTCAACAACAGAGGACACACCAGGTCAACAACAGAGGACACACCAGGTCAACAACAGAGGACACAGCCAGGTCAACAACAGAGGTCACACCAGGTCAACAACAGAGGTCACACCAGGTCAACAACAGAGGTCACACCAGGTCAACACCAGAGGACACAGCCAGGTCAACAACAGAGGACACACCAGGTCAACAACAGAGGACACACCAGGTCAACAACAGAGGACACAGTCAGGTCAACAACAGAGGTCACACCAGGTCAACAACAGAGGACACACCAGGTCAACAACAGAGGTCACACCAGGTCAACAACAGAGGACACACCAGGTCAACAACAGAGGTCACACCAGGTCAACAACAGAGGACACACCAGGTCAACAACAGAGGACACACCAGGTCAACAACAGAGGACACAGCCAGGTCAACAACAGAGGTCACACCAGGTCAACAACAGAGGACACACCAGGTCAACAACAGAGGTCACACCAGGTCAACAACAGAGGTCACACCAGGTCAACAACAGAGGACACAGTCAGGTCAACACCAGAGGACACACCAGGTCAACAACAGAGGACACAGCCAGGTCAACAACAGAGGTCACACCAGGTCAACAACAGAGGACACACCAGGTCAACAACAGAGGACACACCAGGTCAACACCAGAGGACACACCAGGTCAACAACAGAGGACACAGCCAGGTCAACAACAGAGGTCACACCAGGTCAACAACAGAGGACACACCAGGTCAACAACAGAGGTCACACCAGGTCAACAACAGAGGACACACCAGGTCAACAACAGAGGACACACCAGGTCAACAACAGAGGACACACCCCAGTGGCTCCATGGTGTAATGGTTAGCACTCTGGACTCTGAATCCAGTGATCTGAGTTCAAATCTCAGTGGAACCTGACTTTTCATGAACAAAAACACAATGTGAGTAGATCTCTATCCTGCACTGAGTGCAAACACTGAAAATAACCACTGACAGCAATAATGACTCTCTGAATGAATCAGCTGTTCCTCACCCTTCAAGGAGAAGACACATTGATTGGAGGACATCTTAGCAGGACAAGACTCAGGACATGAGAGACAATTGAAGGAAGCTTCACTTGTCTGACTGGAATCTCCATCTTTGAACAAGTGGGGGACAAAGACAACACGCTCAATCCACACTATTGTTCCAGACCAGATGTTTTTAGGCTCCAGAGCACAGAAGACGACGTAAAGTCACACCCAGCAGGCTGTTCAGGCATGGCACGCCGGTCAGCAACAGGGTTGCCAGATGTGACTCACTGTTTTCAGCCCAAACAGCCCCAACAGTCATTTCAAGGTGCTTTTAACAAAGAAAAGAGAAAAACCCAACAAACCCACATGAGCAAGCAGATCTAATGCTTTACACAGAGTTATCATGTTTGCTGGTTATGTAACATCAGGAACTTTTCATACTTGATGGCATTAATATGATGAAGATAAACAGCAGCTCCACCAGAGTATTTCTCTACTGGACAGCAGCCCCTCAGGATATCAGTGATTTGACAATTGGGTGGAGATCATGAAAGCAACACTCCTCTGGATGGAGACTCCAGAGAACTGTTCTGCATTGACATAGACCATCAAGAGACACCTTAGTTTGATCCTACTGATGATGTCATTCTGCAATAGTCATCCTGCTCAGCATCTTTTCACCTGTCAAGTTTCTTCACAAAGAGCCTGAACAGGGACTTGAACCCTGGACCGTCAGATTAAAAGTCTGATGCTCTACCATCTGAGCTCCCCAGGCCTGCCAACACAGTGTTGTGTCTCCATATGATTCTCACTTCTGAGTGAGACGAATTTTAGTCCATTGTTCCTTCCTGAAGATGCTGAAAAGCTACGCTCTGGATTTGGTGTGGATGACAGGGGCCGTCCACACCATGAAACCAGTTAACCTAAACCAGCTGTTTTTGTCCTATCATCCACATGAGGTGGTGTTTTAGGAGCGTGAAGACGGGTTTGTTTGAACATGGTTCCCAGAGTGGGGAAATGTTAAAACGCTCGTGACGTCCAACCTCCTGATAACCATCAGGCCTGAACCCTGGCCAATGCAGTGGATGGTAGGCAAAGTCAGGCTTCCTCCTGTCTGGTGCTCAGGGCTAATTTGCATATTGCAGGACTGACTCCAGCAGACTCTAACCTTCAGTTGTGGATGAAGTTCATCTGCAGATACTTCTGGACCAAAACCCTTGAGTTATGACCTCCTGCTGTGATTGAAACTCCAGTATTTAAAGCTTGTAGCTCACAGGTGTGTTTAGTTACATAATCAGAGAGCAGCAGAGTCCATCAATGTCTCATTACCTCCTGTGGATTCAATTCAGATGAGAGAGGCTTCTCATGGAGATCAAAGGAGATAAAAGGAGAGTGTCTGATGAGCAATGGCTATGTTTCAACTTTTTCAAATCTCTTCAACTTTTTAAAATATTTCAACTTTTGTGCTACTTTTTTATAATGTTAGTGGATGGAGAAATGTTCAACATTTGACTACCTATAACTTCTTCAAATCTTAACCGATTTCAACCATTCAACTTTTAAACTGTTCAACTTTTTGAACTTTTTTTTAAACGTCTTCAACTTTTTTCAAATTTTTTCAACTTTTTAAAATATTTCAACTTTTTCAAACTCAATTTAGGGGACTTAATTGACAGGGAGCGCAGGATGTTCTCCCACCCGCGCCAATGTATTTTGACTAGTCATTTTGTCCCCAAATCCCAAAAGTTGGGACATTTGTTTCAAGTCCTCACGGGGAGACGGAATGTCGTGAGGACATGAGAAGCTCACTACACGTCCTTCAACTTCTTCTGACGCCGACGGTGAAGACATTTTTCAACCAAGTGTCACGGTTTTCAAACTACAAGCAGTTGTTGGGGAGCTGCGTATCAGCTTTGTAGCCCTGTTCTCATCCAGCCTGTCACAGAGTGACAGCAGAGGAGCTCCGTCTCCACGGCAACAGACTCACCTGCACTAATCAGGCTGCCAGCAGGCAAAGCCACGCCCACTTTTCAACTGTTCTTTAACTGTCAGCTTTTTAAACTATTTGAAACTTTCAACGTTTTTCAAACTTGGAACTTTTCAAAACCTTTTTCAACTGTTTCAACTTTTTCCCACTTTTTCTCAACTTTGTTTTAAACCTTGACCTTTAAACTTTTTGAAAATGTTTAACTTTTTGAAACTTTTTCAACTTTCTGCTTTAAATTCTGTTTTAAACCTTGAACTTTAAAAACTTTTTCCAAACTTTTACCTTTTTAAAAATGTTTAAAAATGTTTTAACTTCATCCCTTCATGCTTCATCAGTCTTCATCTGTCCTCTTCATCCTCTTATTCATCTCTCTTCTTCACCCTCCTCTTCATCTGTGCTCTTCATCCTCGTCTTCATCTCTTCTTCACACTTTTTAAACTGCCAGTCTTTAAACTCTTTCTTAAACTCTCACTCCAGACCAGAGACGGGCCGGCAGAACAAAGCATTACAGTTTTCCTGCAGCATTCACACTATCATGTATTTGCCGTGGGAAATGCAGATTCTCTAGTCTCTGGATTGAGTTGCTGCTTGTAGTCAAATGTGTCACATGACCCTGTTGACCTCCAGCAGAGTTTCCAGCAGTGGACACTCCTGGCCCTAGAAAAGGAAAAGAATAAGTTAGGAGGGACTTTTTGGACGTACATTGAGCCTTTGAATAAAGGTTTGAAAGAACTGAAAAATATCCAACATCATAACATGTAGAGGAAAGTCTCTCCTCTGTGATGGCCGGGAATCGAACCGGGTCAACTGCTTGGAAGGCAGCTATGCTCTCCACTATACCACCATCACTACTTTGAGGAGCTTCACCTGTCAAAGATCATAAAGAATATAGAGTGATGGTGAAGAAGACCTGAAGAAGTTTGTAGAATGGGACAGAATGTTTGATGTTTGATTCTATGAATACATATGAATGATATTGGATGAGGCCCTGGTGATGGAGTTGTCAGTGATATTTATGATGCTGAGGTCATGGTTGTATTAAACTGTGAACCCAGTGGCCTAATGGGCAAGGCACTGGCCTCCCATCTGGAGTCTAGAACTGAAGTGGACTGATCTAGTCTTGATTCAACCATGTTGTCACTAACATCTCACCACACTCCCTCAAAGAACCATTCATTGAGTCATCACAACGTGATTGGACGTTCAATCTGAGTGTAGTTCTAGTTCTACGTTTAAATAAATGATGGTAGACATCAAGCAACAACAGCAGCAGCACATCACATTGATGAGGAGGTGAGGTGACACAGTGAAGCTTCCAGGGAGCTGATGGGGTCAAAGATCCTCTAGATCAGGTGTGGGGAACCCTGGTCCTCAAGGGCCACAGTCCTGGATGTTCAAACACAGCTGAGTTGTCATGGTGACGAGCCAATCGTTGTTGTCAGCTGTGTTGATGTGAGGAGACATTGAAACCATGCAGGACCACGGCCCTCAAGGCTACTCTAGATCCACACTGGTGACTTCTCAACTGTGAGGTTCACATCTCAAGTCCACCATTCTGTCCTCAAGGACACCACTGTCTCAATAGAGAGCTCTGCCCAATGTGGGACTTGAACCCACAACCCTGAGCTTAAGAGTCTCATGCTCTACCAACTGATCCAGCTAGAAAAATAAGAAAGCAGCCTGTATTAATATCTTTTATTGTATATGGCTGTTCAGAAAAATAAATATATTATAAATATTACAAATTAAGCTTTATATACTGTATATAGTATATAGTTTTTGATATATAAAACATTGAATCTTTTAAATGTTTTGATAGTAGTGAACTCACTCCTCTCTAATTCCAGGTTTTGGGATTCATATTACTGCTGCAAAACCATGAGAAAGAGAATTTTGCAGAATATGACCCCTTTGATCTCAGAATTCTACCACCCTATTGGTCTCATGCATAGTTTCTGTAGTGTAGTGGTTATCACGTTTGCTTAACACGCAAAAGGTCCCCTGTTCAAAACTGGGCAGAAACACAGAGGAAGCTTTTTTTAAACTCTAAAACTCAGTTCAACTCTGGCAAATATGGGTTTAGTCCCATTTGTACAACTTTCAAGGAGACATTCAGCACATTAATTGCTCCTTCCTAATCGTCATCCTTTACAAACACTGACTGCAGTCTGAACATCAGATTTGAATGTCATCATTCATATCAGACTTCTGAAAGGAGATCATTTTTCCTGATCAGTTTCAATTGGCTCTCATGTCACAGGTCTTCTCCTGCCAAGATGTCCTCAAATCAATGTGTCTTCTCCTTGAGAGGTGAGGAAACCTCCTCAGGTTGCTCCTCACACTCTTGTTGTCCTGCTGGTCCCTCAATCTGAAAGACCAGGATTTCTTTCAACCCTAACCCTAACCCTAAAGGAGTTAAGGGAAGGTGTTAGGAGGCTCCTAAAGGAGTTAAGGGAAGGTGTTAGGAGGCTTCCTAAAGGAGTTAAGGAAAGGTGTTTGGATGCTCCTAAAGGAGGTAAGGAAAGGAGTTAGGAGGCTCCTAAAGGAGTTAGGGAAAGGTGTTAGGAGGCTTCCTAAAGGAGTTAAGGAAAGGAGTAAGGAGGCTTCCTAAAGGAGTTTAGGAAAGGTGTTAGGAGGCTTCCGAAAGGAGTTAAGGAAAGGAGTAAGGAGGCTTCCTAAAGGAGTTAAGGAGAGGAGTAAGGAGGCTTCCTAAAGGAGTTTAGGAAAGGTGTTAGGAGGCTTCCGAAAGGAGTTAATCAGTCTTTCATTCCAGAGCTGAGACAACTGAACTCCACACATTTACTGGTGAGCAGTCACTTCTATGTTCAGTTTGGGAATTGAACCGAAGACCTCAGTGTTCTGAGATGAGAATTCCATGAATAGGTCAGACATATGCATGAGGAGAATGAAGCTCATATAAATGAATCATGACACTCAAGAAGAGTCTTTGTGTAACAAAGTATTGAGCAGCGTTATTGTCAGGATTCAGACGCTGCATTGTAGCTCCTCCTTATGGAACCGTACCGATGTGCTAGCTACCACTACAGAGGGTGACGGTTGGTACGGTACTTTTGGTACACTGCACAACTTTAATGAGTGAAAACACATGAAAACCTGGACTGGATCATAACGTAGCAGCACATAGTGCAGGGTAGAAATGAGACATTGAGTATGAAGGAGTTGGTGACACAGTGAAGGTCCCAGAGAGCTGATGGGGTCAAAGGTCATGGTCTAGATCCACAGTGGTGACCACTCACCAGGGAGACTCAGAAGGGAGAGCTTCAGGTGCCAATTCTACCATTTTGTTCTTGAGGACATCACTGTCTGAAAGTAAAGCCCAACGTGGGGCTTGAACCCACGACCCTGAGATTAAGAGTCTCATGCTCTACCGACTGAGCTAGCCAGGCAACTTGTTCTGTCCTCATGGAAGGTTCCCTGTAAAACCCTACACAGAAGACGACCACTGTTGACTGAGACTTGTTCACATTGTAAAAACTCCATTGTTGTCAGTGTGTCTGCTGCTGTTGTGTAAAAGTAAGACTTTTCTTGAACAGACAAGTTGTTGTCACTTGGAACGTTGTTGTGTAAATGGGATCTAAGACTCAGGTCAAAACCGACCCGTTAACATGTGACTGTCAGTCATTGAAATATCCATCAGTGTGTTATAGAAGGTCATCAAGTTTCAATAAGCAATACAGACACACTTTAACTGTTGTGTTACAAAACATGAATTTTATTTTATTCTCAATGTCAAAAACATGAGCAAGGCTTTTTCACAAAACATGTGAAAACAAGCATGCTGATCCTCTGAAACACACACACACACACACACACACACACACACACACACACACACACACACACACACACACACACACCCACACACACACACACACACACACACACACACACACACACACACACACACACACACACACACACACACAGATCAGGATTCACTCTGATAGGATCAAAGGAGATCAGCGTTTTTTGCAGATCAAAGCATTGCCTTCAGCATTCACACAATAAAGGCCAATTCATCGTCCATAAGAAGGGCATTGGTCCACATATGATTGTAATGTTTTGTTTACAGGAAATCTGCAGGATGTTTGTCTGGAGAAAGGTTTAATTTCATAACAATCAAGAGACACTGCCTTCAATCTATTGGCACCAAGTCAAGTCCAGTGTTTTCACAATAAAAAATATTTAATAATACAAAGGAAGTTCAAACTAGAAGAGATGAACCTAAACTGACCTCAGACAGTGTCAAACCTCCTGAAGATCTCAGCACCAAAACCACTTTATAAAATCCTTTCAATCCTGTCATGTTCAAATACCACAATATACCTTCAAGCTCCAAATGTGAAGAAGATCTCAACATCAACACAGACCCAACGCTTTGGTCACTAATCTGTAGAAACACATTCACAATGAGCAGAAACACCAATATACAGCTCAGACAATACAAGGTCCTTCACTAGTTCATTACAGGACAAAGATGTTCAAGATGCTCTCACTTCCTCTAACATATGTTCTAACTGCACAGCTGATCTCCTTGATACCTGTCTCCACTGTGATCTCCTTGACACCTGTCTACACTGTGATCTCCTTGATACCTGTCTACACTGTGATCTCCCTGATACCTGTCTACACTGTGATCTCCTTGATACCTGTCTCCACTGTGATCTCCTTGATACCTGTCTACACTGTGATCTCCCTGATAGCTGTCTACACTGTGATATCCCTTATACCCGACTACACTGTGATATCCTTTATACATATCTACACTGCGATCTCCCTGATACCTGTCCACACTGTGATCTCCTTGATAATGTGATCTCCCTAATACTTGTCTCCACTGTGATCTCCCTGATACTTGTCTACACTGTGATCTCCCTGATACCTTTCTACACTGTGATCTCCTTGATACTTGTCTACACTGTGATCTCCTTGATACCTGTCTACACTGTGATCTCCTTGATACCTTTCTACACTATGATCTCCTTGATACCTGTCTACACTGTGATCTCCCTGATACCTATCTACACTGTGATCTCCTTGACACCTGTCTACACTGTGTTCTCCCTGATAGCTGTCTACACTGTGATCTCCTTGATACTGTGATCTCCATGATGCTTGTCTACACTGTGATCTCCCTGATACCTGTCTACACTGTGATCTCCCTGATACTTGTCTACACTGTGATCTCCCTGATACCTGTCTACACTGTGATCTCCCTGATACCTGTCTACACTGTGATCTCCCTGATACTTGTCTACACTGTGATCTCCCTGATACCTGTCTACACTGTGATCTCCCTGATACCTGTCTACACTGTGATCTCCCTGATACCAACCTACACTGTGATCTCCCTGATACCAACCTACACTGTGATCTCCCTGATACCTGTCTACACTGTGATCTCCCTGATACCAACCTACACTGTGATCTCCCTGATACCAACCTACACTGTGATCTCCCTGATACCTGTCTACACTGTGATCTCCCTGATACCAACCTACACTGTGATCTCCCTGATACCTGTCTACACTGTGATCTCCCTGATACCTATCTACACTGAGATCTCCCTGATACCTGTCTACACTGTGATCTCAGATCTGAAGTGAGATTTCCAAACCACACAGTAATACAATTTGTTAAGATGCTCTCAATTACACAATAGTAAACATTTAGAAGAATCTTTGTATTTTGAGTGAAATCGTGGAGCTTGCATGAAAAGAAGAGGCGCTGTCTGGCTTTCTTAGCAATGTTACTGGTGTTTGAGCTCCAATTCAGGTCATGAGAAAGAGTCACGCCCAAGAATTTACATTCCTCAACAATCTGTACCTCAGAATTGTTGATGGCAATTGGCGTCTGATTCTTATTGTGATGAAAGTCCATGACAAGTTCACATGTCTTTGAGGTGTTCAGAAGCAAGTTGATTTCTATACTCCATCTTACTACCTTTTCCACCTGCTCACGATAATGTGACTCATCTTTTGAGCCAATAAGCCCTATGACGGTTGTATCATCTGCAAATGTGTCAAAACTTAACCTGTGTTATAGTCCTGAGGAACTTTTTCTCATGGCCGTAAACACCACTTCACACCCTTTGATAGCTCAGTTGATACAGCGTAGTGCTGTAGTGGACAACATTGACATCCTTAGGTCGCTGGTTCAAATCCGGCTCGAAGGAGGAGTTTTCATAAAACTGAGTATGGAGGATTTGGAAGAACAAGTTTACTTTATGACATCATGGTTCAGTTGGAAAGTTAAACTTCAGAGTCAAGACATCTGACCACAGTCCTCAAGACTTCAAAGGAAACTTTCTGAAATGAATCAATGATGCACTTTAATGTGAGGATCCACTGTTGAAATCCAAAGGCTTTTCAGAAACATGAGTTAGAACAATGTAAACTATTACTGTGTGTCTATTCCACTGGAACGTTTTCTCCCTGTGAGGAAACACACTTTACACCGTTCTATCGCTCAGTTGGTAGAGTGGATCCTGGATTCATTTGTCAGAATCACTCTGAGCCGATGTTCATTCAAGACTTTTGAGGCGTTACAATGGAAGGAAAGTCCTCCTCAGGACGACGTCAACCAGGTGGATGGAGAGTCTTCACAGGGAGTTGAGGAAGTATGAGTGAGAACAATGGATCCTATGGTGGTCCAGTAGTAAGTTTCCACATGTTCATGAAAAACCACCTGCGATGTGCTGAAATATCTCAGCAGGGAGAGCGTTAGACTGAAGATCTAAAGGTCCCTGGTTCAATCCTGGGTTTCAGCAAAGACTACTATAGTTTTCCTCCTCTCTCTTCATGAGCCTGACCTCACGAGGCTACACCCACCTTCTGCTCATGTTATCTAATTGCAGTTATTTAAACACACACATCGCCACTTTTTTGCATCTGAACCGCTAAGTTGTGCCGCTAAACCACTTCCTCATGACCACCAGAGTTCTAACTGGATGTTCCAGTTTCCTTTCCTTCAAAGTGATGAATGAACCTCCTCTTACCTTCACATGGAGGAACCATTGGTGGTCAGTATTTGAAAGAGACTCACAACAAAGACACTCTGGGGCTTTATTCCAGTTTGAATTGAGAGACACCTGATTGACAACAGATGGAACAATCAACAGGTTTTCAGTGTATTTTCACTATAAAAAGGTAATTTCTTCGTGTCACTGATCCTTACGACCATACCACCCTGAACACGCCCGATCTCATCTGATCTTGGAAGCTAAGCTGGTAGAAATCCTACACAAGGTTTTATAAATGAGGCCCCAGATCCAGATCAGATCCGTAATGTGATTTGTTAGAAATGTGTTAGAAAATGAAATGGAGTGAAAAGACTAGAACTGGGAGATTTAACTTGAAACAGGTTTTTGTTCATCCTGTGATACTTCATTACAAACAGGTAGTGTGGCCGAGCGGTCCAAGGTGCTGGATTAAGGCTCCAGTCTCTCAGGAGGCGTGGGTTCAAATCCCACCACTGCCACTTTCAGAGGTTTGGATGTATTTAGTTCCTCAAATCAGCAGTAAATGACACACTGCCATCAGGCTTGCTCTTGATATGCTGGAGACTGGCTACACCCCTATGGAGGAGTGTTATGTGAGAACAGTGGCTGTGTTACTCCTTCTTCATAGAAACCACCAACTGAAGCTTTAAAATAAACTGAATATGTAAAAAAAAAAAAAAACTATATAGACACACACTCCCATGTTTATATAACCAGTCAGAATTGGGAACCTAAAAAACACACACACACAGGCTGCAAGCTGCTGTGTGTGTGTGTGGGTAAATGTGTACATTTTCTGTCTTTTACAATCAGATTTTCGATTGGGTTTTTTGTTTCATTTCAATCTCCTGTCTTTTTGTGCTCTTGAAGTTATTTTAGAAGTTATTACTTGTTTACACGACAACGCTTTCAAGTGGATACGAACTGTCATTGTGCTTTAGTTTCAGAAAAGTTTGTCGTCTCCACAGCAATGCAAATCTGTGGAAGCTGCTTTTTGTTTTTTTTACAGCAAATAAATAAAAGAGCTTTTGGAGTCAGACCGAAGTGAGTGTGGAGCGACTTCTCACTGAACGAGCATCAGGAGCGGCCTCTTCTTGTAGAATCCGTCCAGACGGCCCCGTTTACATGAAATAAAGTGATGGGATTGGTTTAGATATTGAGGTACTAGGAATATGGTTCAACGGCCTGCAGGTCGGCCTCAGTTCTCCTTACGCTCATTGGATGGCCGTCGCTAACAGCCAATCAGAATGGTTACACCAGTGGAGGGGTTTCCACAAACCTCTGTGTGGCGCTTGTGAAGCTTCATCAGACATGCAGCAGACGGTGTGCCAGACACAGGAGTGGGATCAGAGACTGTAGGACCATTCCTCACCTCGGGTGGACAACAAGTTGTCCCGGCTGAAGTGAGGGAACTTTGGTCTACCAGAGGTAAACGCCAGCGTCTGTGTTGTGCTCTGCTCCCCGTCTCTCTGGTTCAGTGTGTTGTAACTAGCCACTGCTACACTTAAAGCTTGTGGTTATTTCTTCATGAGACAGACTGTGGTCTGGGTCCTCAGATTCTCTCAGTGATTCAGGAAGTGAGAGACAAGAGGACCAGGGAGTGTGGACCACCTGGAGAGAGAGACTGTGCCTGCCGAAGCTCCTAACCAGTGTTGACAGCTACTTGAAAAATAATGAATCCAATTACTAGTTACTCCTTTAAAACATAACTTAGATGCTTTACCGATTCCTTGTTTTGAAAAGTAAATACGTTACATTACAAGTTACTTTTTTAGTTACTTTCAACACCCGCGGCACCCCCCATCGTCTGAACATAAAAATTACAACTGATTTTACCAAAAACTCTGCTGATCCCTGCCTCAGGCACCTGCTGGTACATATTTAACCTTTGACCTTCATTCTTTGTTGTATTTATATCAGACTCATGTTTTTATTATCAGATTTTTACTATTACTGGTATTTATTTACCTAGAGATGTAGTTGTAGTCTGTTGTTGCACTATTTATTTATTTGCACTGACTGCTCTATGATCATTTAATTGCCCCCCTCCAGGACAAATAAAGTCTTTCATTGATTGATTGATTGGGGCTTCTTGCAATGTTAAGGTTTATTGATGACAATAGTTGGTTCCTATTCTTTTGTGTCACCTAAACGCACCGTTAGAGCAAGCTGGCCTGCTGACAGTGGAGAAGGGGGCGGGTCGAGTGAGCGTGCAGTGTCTGCATGCGCTGTGTCAGTTTGTCTTGTGACTCTACAATAGTAACACAGTGACTTGGACAAGTAACTTTAATCTGATTACTGGTTTGGAAATATTAACATGTTAGATTACTGGTTATTGTAAAGAGTAGTCATTAGAGAATAAGATATTACCTATTAACACGTTAATGACCTCACTGCCCATGCCTTTGATCTGACACTGGCCTTGAGACGAAAGGGCAAGTGTCACATCACTGCCCATGCCTTTGATCTGACTCTTGCTTTGATTTGAAAGGGCAAGTGTCAGATCAAAGACAGATCAGTTTAGTGAACTCCTCTTCTCGCAGTGTGCTCTCTAATAGGCTTCAGAACATTGTTCCTGTAGACGAGACAGACGCTGCTCTATGACCTGCATGTGGCCTGAATGTGCAGCTTTTTTGGAGATTGTAGCTGAGTTTTAAATATTTGAAATTGTTTGAACTTTTTAAAATATTTCAACTTTTCTTCAGCCTAAAACTCCCTAAAATTCACTCCTTCACTTTGATCTTCTTCATTTTCCCTTCATCTTTCCCCCTCATTCATCCCCACCACTGTATTCTTTGCACGTGATTTTGTTTGTTTATGCTGGGTAACCAGTGAAGCGGCCATTTGTGTGAAACAGTGAACAGTGGTTATAAAAGACATACATGAATCAACGATAACTTACAAAATGTTAATTACCATTGTATCAAGTACTAATAATAAACATAAAGTACAAATTCACCTAACAATAACATGAGAGGAAGGTGGGTGTACCCTCGTGAGGTCAGGCTCATGAAGAGAGAGGAGGAAAACTACAGTAGTCTTTGCTGAAACCCGGGATTGAACCAGGGACCTTTAGATCTTTGGGCTAGCACTCTCCCAACTGAGCTATTTCAGCAGGCTATCTTTTATGAACATGTGGAAACTTAACATCAGAACCCCTGTACTTACTACTGGACCACCATAGGATCCATTGTTCTCACTCATACTTCCTCAACTTCCTGTGAAGACTCTCCATCCACCTGGTTGACGTCGTCCTGAGGAGGACTTTCCTTCCATTGTAACGCCTCAAAAGTCTTGAATGAACATCGGCTCAGAGTGATTCTGGCAAATGAATCCAGGATCCACTCTACCAACTGAGCTATAGAACGGTGTAAAGTGTGTTTCCTCACAGGGAGGAAATATTCCAGTGGAATAGACACACAGCAATAGTTTACATTGTTCTAACTCATGTTTCTGAAAAGCCTTTGGATTTCAACGGTGGATCCTCAGATTAAAAGTGCATCATTGATTCATTTCATCATTTCAGAAAGTTTCCTATGAAGCCTTGAGGACTGTGGTCAGATGTCTTGACTCTGTAGTTTGACTTTCCAGCTGAACCATGATGTCATAAAGTAAACTTGTTCTTATAAATCCTCCATACTCAGTTTTATGAAAAGGTCTACTTCAAGCTGGATTAGAACCAGCAACTGAAGGACGTCACTGTCGTTCACTACAGTCCTCCGTTCTACCAACTGAGCTATCGAAGGGTGTGAAGCGTTGTTTACGGCCAGGAGAAAATGTTCCCCAGGACGATAAACAGGTGAAGATTTGACACATTTGCAGATGATACAACCGTCATAGGGCTTATTGGCTCAAAAGATGTGTCGCATTATCGTGAGGAGGTGGAAAAGGTAGTCAAAGTATAGAAATCAACTTGCTTCTGAACACCTCAAAGACATTTGAACTTGTCATGGACTTTCATCACAACAAGAATCAGACGCCAATTACCATCAACAATTCTGAGGTACAGATTGTTGAGGAATGTAAATTCTTGGGCGTGACTCTTTCTCATGACCTGAATTGGAGCTCAAACACCAGTAACATTGCTAAGAAAGCCAGACAGTGCCTCTTCTTTTCATGCAAGCTCCACGATTTCACTCAAAATACAAAGATTCTTTTAAACTTTTACTATTGTGTAATTGAGAGTATCTTAACAAATTGTATTACTGTGTGGTTTGGAAATCTCACTTCAGATCTGAGATCACAGTGTAGATAGGTATCAGGGAGATCACAGTGTAGGTTGGTATCAGGGAGATCACATTGTAGACAGGTACCAGGGAGATCACAGTGCAGACAGGTATCAGGGAGATCCCAGTGTAGACAGGTATCAATGAGATCACAGTGTAGACAGGTATCAAGGAGATAACAGTGTAGACAGGTATCAGGGAGATCACAGTGTAGACAGGTATCAAGGAGATCATAGTGTAGAAAGGCATCAAGGAGATCACAGTGTAGACAAGTATCAAGGAGATCACAGTGTAGACAAGCATCAGGGAGACCACAGTGGAGACAAGTATCATGGAGATCACATTATCAAGGAGATCACAGTGTAGTCGGGTATAAGGGAGATCACAGTGTAGACGGGTATCAGGGAGATCACAGTGTAGTCGGGTATAAGGGAGATCACATTGTGTAGACGGGTATCAGGGAGATCACAGTGTAGACAGGTATCAAGGAGATCACAGTATAGACAGGTATCAGGGATATCACAGTGTAGACAGGTAACAGGGAGATCACAGTGTAGACAGGTATCAGGGAGATCACAGTGTAGACAGGTAACAGGGAGATCACAGTGTAGACAGGTATCAAGGAGATCACAGTGTAGACAGGTATAAGGGAGATCACAGTGTAGACAAGTATCAGGGAGATCACAGTGTGGACAAGTATCAGGGAGATCACAGTGGAGACAAGTATCAGGGAGATCACATTATCAAGGAGATCACAGTGTGGACAGGTATCAGGGAGATCACAGTGTAGATATGTATAAAGGATATTACAGTGTAGTCGGGTATAAGGGAGATCACAGTGTAGACAGGTAGCAGGGATATCACAGTATAGACAGGTATCAGGGATATCACAGTGTAGACAGGTAACAGGGAGATCACAGTGTAGACAGGTATCAGGGAGATCACAGTGTAGACAGGTAACAGGGAGATCACAGTGTAGACAGGTATCAAGGAGATCACAGTGTAGACAGGTACCAAGGAGATCACAGTGTAGACAGGTATCAAGGAGATCAGCTGTGCAGTTAGAACATATGTTAGAGGAAGTGAGACCATCTTGAACATCTTTGTCCTGTAATGAACTAGTGAAGGACCTTGTATTGTCTGAGCTGTATATTGGTGTTTCTGCTCATTGTGAATGTGTTTCTACAGATTAGTGACCAAAGCGTTGGGTCTGTGTTGATGTTGAGATCTTCTTCCCATTTGGAGGTTGAAGGGATATTGTGGTATTTGAACATGACAGGATTGAAAGGATTTTAGAAAGTGGTTTTGGTGCTGAGATCTTCAGGAGGTTTGTCACTGTCTGAGGTAAGTTTAGGTTCATCTCTTCTAGTTTGAACTTCCTTTATATTATTAAATATTTTTTATTGTGAAAACACTGGACTTGACTTGGTGCCAATAGATTGAAGGTAGTGTCTCTTGATTGTTATGAAATTAAACCTTTCTCCAGACAAACATCCTGCAGATTTCCTGTAAACAAAACATTACAATCATATGTGGACCAATGCCCTTCTTATGGAGGATGAATTGGCCTTTATTGTGTGAATGCTGAAGGCAATGCTTTGATCTGCAACAGACGCTGATCTCCTTTGATCCTATCAGAGTGAATCCTGATCTGTGTGTGTGTGTGTGTGTGTGTGTGTGTGTGTGTGTGTGTGTGTGTGTGTGTGTGTGTGTCGGAGAGTCTGAGTGGGGATGTAATGACCACGAGTGTCCACCAGGTGGCGGCGGACCTTGGAGAGTCAGTATGAGTGGCTGTTGTGGTCTTAAACGTCCACCGAGTGATGAGTCAGTTGGGTCCTCATCCAAGATGGCGGCTCAAGTGTTGTTTACAACGAACCAAAATGGCGGCTGAGGCGACCGCAGACGCTCTCTGAGGTCACGTGACCAATGGACGACGTTGTCAGTCCGGTTCTGAGTCGGAACATCCAGTTAGAACACTGGTGGTCGTGAGGAGGAGGTTTAGCGGCACAAGTTAGCGGTTCGGATGCTAAATGTGTCTATGTGTGTGTTTATCCAACTGAGATTAGATACCCAGCGGTGGTGGGCGTGCGCGGGGCGCTACCGAGGTCAGGTGAGTGAAGAGAGAGAAAAGAGGAGAGAGGAGGAAAAACTGTGGTTTCAGGTCTGAAAGTCGGTTCTCCACAGGGACTGAAGTTAGCTTCAGGAAGCTAAACCAGACCTCTGGACTGGTGTCCAGACTGGAGTAACTATCCACGGTGGTTTAAACTCCAATGCCTGTTTACGTCACGTATTACGGTAAAGCAGTCAGAAGCCGACTGGAGCTTCATGGTGCGTTCAAGGACACCTCAGTTACAACCATAAATCACCACAGTACTGTACAGGCGTATTGTAACAAAAATTCATAGACAATGTGAATTTTTCAGAAACCTCCTCCAGATTCTTGTCCTACAGGCTCCCAGGCACCTCTGTGCCAATTTGTAACTAGAATTACTGCAGCATTTTCTCACAATTACACTATGAATTTACACCCACTGCATACATGGTACTCTACATCCATAAATTCATAGAAAATAAACATTTTTCAGCAACCTCCACCAGATTCTTGTTCTACAGGCTCCCAGGTAAGGAGCCTGTAGGACACTTTGGACCACTTTGCACTTGTTGTTTATTTATTATTTAAGCAGAGCTGCTGGAGCGCGATCAGCACTGGAGCCGAAAGCTCAAGGCTCCCGTGACCCGGACACACATCCACGCCACGGCGAACGCTATGCCGCAAAACATAAAGCTCCAATGCGATGCAAAATCCAGAGCCTCAGTCTCCCCCTGCCTCAAGTCCGCTCTTTCACCACAAACACTAAAGTTGAGCACTAAAGAAAAGAAAGGAAAAAAAAAACAGTGCAAAGCTGACCACACTGACAACAGAGGCTTCATCCAGCCGACATATTAAAATATTGAGGGTGTGTAGTAAATCACTGACCAACCAGCTCCTCAAACTCAGACCTGTTCCATGGTCCTGGTACCCCGACGGAAGGGGAGTAGAAAAGCGGCCACCTTTGGAGCATACAAACTCCAAGCTGGTCCTGACTTGAAGTGTAGAAATCCCCCCAAACCTGCAGCTTTATAACAATCACTGGACTCCTTTAGCTTCTTCACATATCGGCTCGTTGGTCTAGAAGTATGATTCTCGCTTCGGGTGCGAGAGGTCCCGGGTTCAATTCCCGGACGAGCCCATTGGTCATCAATCATGATTCTTTGTGTTAAATTTCAAAAGAGGCTGTGTGTACGACCCTCCTCATCTATTGACTTTCACTGAACCCCAGAAGTGTTTTGTGTGGCGGCCATAGTAAGGACTGTTCATTTTTTTGTTTCATATTATTCAACATGATAATATATATGCGAGCTAATGTGTGCTATATGAAGATATTTCAATAAAGTATTAGTAATAGTAGCAGAAAAAGCAGCAGAAAATAATATTAATAGTGAAAAAGCATCAATAAACTACCAACTAGAGCTACACTGGGTAGAGCGCAGATCTTCAGCAAAGCCACATTTGTTTCTAGAACAGAGTTGGAATCACTAGCATGATATCTATTAGCTCATCTCAATAATAACTAGTTAGACCAGGAAGTTACAAGACTGAGCAGGGAGCATCTCCATGGTAACAGATGCTGATCTCCTTGATCAGCATCTGGAGCAGGAAGAGCGCCCTCTGATGGTGGAAGGAGAAGCTTACAACATATGGTTTTCCCAGGGGTCTCCCATCCAAGTACTAACCAGGCCTGATACTGCTTAGCTTCTGAGATCAAAGGAGATCTGGGGTGTTCAGGGTGGTACGGCCATAAGAACCAGTGTCTGGAAGAAACTATCTTTTTATAGGGAAAATACTGTAATCTGAGTCCACTGGGCTCTGCAGTTGAATCACATGACCTCTGATGGTGGAGGCCCGGGTTCAATTCCCGGCCAATGCAGCTCTGGATTTTACGAATCATCAATAATTTTTAAGTTAAACTAACCTGCCTTGCCTGAATAAATTCAACCAGGAACAGAACAACCGTTAGTCATTTCAGGCCTCGTTGGTGCAGTAGGCAGCGCGTCAGTCTCATAATCTGAAGGTTGTGAGTTCGAGCCTCACACGGGGCAACAGGTTTAGCTAATTTGCTCAGTGTTGAACAAGAACAGTATAAAGTCTGATCACTTTCAAAAACCACAGACAATCCAGTGATTTCAGTCAAATGTATCACTGAATGTGGATACATCTCAATATCAAAACAAATTGTCCTGGACATGCAGCCCTACACCTCCTCTCTCTCTCTCTGCGTGTGAGGAGTGTGTAGGTGTGTAGCGTTGGGAGAAGTTTGACTGTGTAAACTTTGTCTCTGCACTTTAATTTTCAGTGTTCCTCCTCCCCTGGTTCCTCCTCCCCTGGTTCCTCCATGTGAAGGTAAGAGGAGGTTCATTCATCACTTTGAAGGAAAGGAAACTGGAACATCCAGTTAGAACTCTGGTGGTCATGAGGAAGTGGTTTAGTGGCACAACTTAGCGGTTCAGATTCAAAAAAGTGGCTATATGTGTGTTTAAATAACATGAGCAGAAGGTGGGCGTACCCTCGTGAGGTCAGGCTCATGAAGAGAGAGGAGGAAACTACAGTAGTCCTTGCTGAAACCCGGGATTGAAGCAGGGACCTTTAGATCTTCAGTCTAACACTCTCCCAACTGAGCTATTTCAGCACATCACAGGTAGTTTTGCATTAACATATGGAAACTTAACATCAGAATCTCTGTACTTACTACTGGACCACCATAGGATCCATTGTTCTCACTCATACTTCCTCAACTCCCTGTGAAGACTCTCCATCCACCTGGTTGACGTCGTCCTGAGGAGGACTTTCCTTCCATTGTAACGCCTCAAAAGTCTTGAATGAACATCGGCTCAGAGTGATTCTGACAAATGAATCCAGGATCCACTCTACCAACTGAGCTATAGAACGGTGTAAAGTGTGTTTCCTCACAGGGAGAAAACATTCCAGTGGAATAGACACACAGCAATAGTTTACATTGTTCTAACTCATGTTTCTGAAAAGCCTTTGGATTTCAACGGTGGATCCTCACATTAAAAGTGCATGATTGATACATTTCCTCACTTCAGAGAGTTTCCTTTGAAGTCTTGAGGACTGTGGTCAGATGTCTTGACTCTGAAGTTTAACTTTCCAACTGAACGATGATGTCACAAAGTAAACTTGTTCTTCCAAATCCTCCATTCTCAGTTTTATGAAAAGTCCTCCTTCGAGCTGGATTAGAACCAGCAACCAAAGGAGCTGACATTTATAAAAGGAGCTCACTGATCAAACTTAATCCGACTGTAGATTCAGACGGTCTGCTGAGGATCAGAGGCAGACTGAAGCTATCTGATCTATGTGACAAAGAAAAAGATCCAATCATTCTTCCAGTCAATCACCATGTGTCATCAGACACTCTCCTTTGATCTCCTTTGGTCTCCATGAGGTGCCTCTCTCATCTGAATTGAATCCACAGGAGGTAATGAAACATTGATGGACTCTGCTGCTCTCTGATTATGTAACTATACAACAAGAATCAATGGGCCAGTGGCGCAATGGATAACGCGTCTGACTACGGATCAGAAGACTCCAGGTTCAACTCCTGGCTGGCTCGTAGCTTTAAACAAAAGTCAATACAAACATAACATTCTTTCATGTTTCAAGTGAATACAATCCACTGTTCAGAACCATAACAAGCTCCCATGAGGTTGACCAAAAACTTATCACTGATTAAATCAACAGGTATGGACTCTTTCTCCAAACATCTAGGCTCATGTAGAACAGGCTGTTTGGTTAGTGGTACAGTGGTAAATCATCTCATATAGAGCAGTTTGTAATCTGCCTTTTGTTTCCCTCCTCTCCTCACCTCATGTTGTCCTTCTTTCCCCCAAACCTATGTAATTTCGTTGTACCTGTTACAATGACAATAAAGAGGATTCTGAGTTGAAAAGGAGCAGGAAGAGCGCCCCCTGATGATGGGAGGAAAAGCTTACAGCACCTGGTATTCCCAGTCAGTCTCCCATCCAAGTACTAACCAAAGAAGGTCTGGTATCCATAACTGTCTCGCTGTATCGTTCCCAACACAGTTTGGCTGTCCAGCAGGTGGAACCATCGTTCTACTTCCATTTGGTTCTACTTTTCAATACATAGTCAGGTTGCAAAGACTGCTGCACAGAGCTCTGCTTTGACTGGTTAGTTAGCTTCGGTTTTTACAACCCCCCCCCTTTCTGGTCCAGTGGTGTGAACTTTCCTTTCGATTCCACCAATCTGACCTGGACGCCTTGCTTGGTTTCCCAGCTGAGGTATACCACAGCTCCAAAGCTCTAGTCACTTCCATCTGAGAATGTTATTTCCCAAGGTTTTCCAACCCAGCCAGCTGATGTGAGGCTTCTATGGAACGTGATCTGGCCAAGATGAACATATTCCTCAAACAAGTTGAGGGCATCCCTCCGGAGGTCTCCAGAAAGGGGCTTGTCCCGAGTGTCTCGGGTCATACTTCCACCTCCAGCCTCTTGGAATGCTTTCCTGACAAGTATGGCTCCTTTCACCTTGATGGGTGTAACCAATCCAATCAGATCATAGAGGCTAGCCACTTGGCTTAATAGCTCTCTTCTGGTCAGTGGGTCAGGAGTCTTTCTCTTTCTTTTCAAGAAGGTCTTGGCCTGTTCTTGTTTTCTTCTCCTTCTTGAGAAGTTGATTGAGGATATTATGTAAATCTGGTCCTTGTCTTGGCGAGATGATTTGAGAAAAAAAGAATGATTAAAATCACCTTAATTTAAACAAAAGGATGGTTTTACTTTGTTGGGATCTCACAAGACCACAGAGAGTTTGTTCATTTCCAAGGAAAGACATTTTTCATTTGTCATGATGCAGTCATAACATGTGAATTCTGACTCAGGAATGAGACTTTTTGTCACTGAGATCGTCCATTAATCATCGATCGGTGGCTGATAATGATCCTCCAGTTGTAGAGTCACTTAACATAGCGAGCAGAACATAGTTCATTCTAGATTATTTTACTTTGAAATCTCATGGCAGAGATCATGAATGCACCAGGAACATCCAGCTTGTAAACCAAGCCAAGTAACAAAACCCTTTATTGGATTCAGGTGTGCTGCAACTGGGAGAAACAGTGTGTCTGATCGCACTCCAGCAGCTCAGCGCCAGAACACGGAGGCTCCGAGCTTCTCTAAGGTAAAACTCTATACTTCCTATTTCATTGGACTTACACTTTCTTACTGGCCTTGTTCTCTTACTAGGAAGAGAAAATCCCTGCTGACTTCACACACTTGTGATCTGAAGTCAGAGCCTGAAAACCTGAACTGTCACTAGCAGAGGATGGTTTCGATCCATCGACTTCTGGGTTCTGGGCCCAGCACGCTTCCACTGCGCCACTCTGCTTAGTGCATGACTGCTTCTTCCCAAATCTACTTTCCTTGTAGGATCTTGTTTCCCTCTGAGGTCCTGGTTTAGGTGTATGAGGGACATGAAAGTCTACTTGAATTGATCCCCCAACCATTTACTGGAGCACCATTTGTTTCCAGTGTGGTTTTGGACTTGTTGACAGTGTTGGCTTGGAGAGAAAATATCATCAGGGTGAAGGTGTGAGATGAGAGGAACTAGAGAACCCAGAACGTCCTCGGCTACACGAGACCTGGAGTCGCTACTGCCGAGGACCTCAGGGCCCATGAGGGTCGATATGATAAAAGCATCAATGTATGTTAGAGTACGACAAGTATATAAACGGCAAACACACACAAGAAACCATACATTCAAAACTTTTTCAGGAAATTTAAAAAAAGCAACTTATCGCTAATATGTAGCTTGTGCCTGTGCATTCAGGTTAAAAATGTCATCATTTCCTGTCTGACAGTAGAGGAAGCATGAGAGTCGGCACCCAGACCACTCTCGATTTGAGGAACTTAAGACCGTCGTGAGACAGGTTAGTTTTACCCTACTGATGATGTGTTGTTGCAATAGTAATTCTGCATGTTTGGTGGTTCACACAGCATATCTTAACAAAGTGAAAGTTTGATTTATTTTTCAAATTAAAGTGAATTGATCTTCCTTACAGAGAAATGGAAGATATTTAAGGTCATGAGTGAGAAGAGGAGGTTTTTTTTTTTACACATTCAGTTTATTTTAAAGCTTCAGTTGGTGGTTTCTCTGTTTGGTTTCAATGTAGAAGGAGTAACACAGCCACTGTTCCCACAAAACCCTCCACGGGGGTGTAGCAAGTATCCAGCTCATCAGGCAGTGTGTATTTACTGCTGATTTGAGGAACTAAATACACCTTAACCTCTGAAAGTGGCAGTGGTGGGATTTGAACCCACGCCTCCTGAGAGACTGGAGCCTTAATCCAGCGCCTTGGACCGCTCGGCCACACTACCTGCTTCTAATGAAATATCATCAAGAAGTGAAAGTGCAGTCTGACTGCCACACTAATGTACTTGCCTTTCCTTAACTCCTTTAGGAGCCTCCTATCTGCTTTCCTTAACTCCTTTAGGAAGCCTCCTAGCACCTTCCCTTAACTCCTTTAGGAGCCTCCTAACTCCTTCCCTTAACTCCTTTAGGGTTAGGGTTAGGGTTGAAAGAAATCCTGGTCTTTCAGATTGAGGGACCAGCAGGACAACAAGAGTGTGAGGAGCAACCTGAGGAGGGCGCCAATGAGGCCAAGACAAAATCCCAGCAGTGCATCCAGGAGCCGTGATCGTATAGTGGTTAGTACTCTGTGTTGTGATGGTATAGTGGTTAGTACTCTGTGTTGTGATGGTATAGTGGTTAGTACTCTGTGTTGTCATGGTATAGTGGTTAGTACTCTGTGTTGTGATGGTATAGTGGTTAGTACTCTGTGTTGTGATGGTATAGTGGTTAGTACTCTGTGTTGTGATGGTATAGTGGTTAGTACTCTGTGTTGTGAAGGCATAGTGGTTAGTACTCTGTGTTGTGATGGTATAGTGGTTAGTACTCTGTATTGTGATGGTATAGTGGTTAGTACTCTGTGTTGTGATGGCATAGTGGTTAGTACTCTGTGTTGTGATGGTAGAGTGGTTAGTACTCTGTGTTGTGGCCGCACAACCCCGGTTCGAATCCGGGTCACGGCAATGGTTGCTAAAATGTCGTTGTCACAAGTTTTAAAGCAGGTACATGGAACCATTAACAAGTTCTGTCCAGACCATCATGGACAATCATTTCAAGCTCTTCTCTGGACATCATGGACCTGAGCTTGGAGACGTTACACAACTGGAAAAAGCAGTTTTTTACCAGCTGTCTACAATGTTGCTCCAGTGACATGGACTGATCAAAGACCAGCCCTAAATTCCTCAGTGTTGGTTTGGCTGAAAGGCTCAGTTCACCTGGTACTGTTTGGTAGTGGTAGTAGTACTATCTGGTACTGTTTGGTAGTGTAGTAGTACTATCTGGTACTGTTTGGTAGTGTAGTAGTACTATCTGGTAGTGGTAGTAGTACTATCTGGTACTGTTTGGTAGTGTAGTACTACTATCTGGTACTGTTTGGTTGTGGTAGTAGTACTATCTGGTACTGTTTGGTTGTGGTAGTAGTACTATCTGGTAGTGGTAGTAGAACGTTCTCCACGGCTCAGGCCAGGAACCAGGAGAACAGCATCATGGTTTGTGGTCACCAGCTGCAGAACCTCTCCTTTATACGAGTTGTCTTGGTGATTGTTTGATTATTGTGATATAATCTACCAATGATCTACTTTCTGCTCTGGACATAAAGTTTGGAGAAGCTGGGGGTTGATCCCAGGACCTCATACATGCTAAGCATGCGCTCTCCCACTGAGCTACATCCCCTGTCTTCTGACTTCTGACTTCCCCTGTTCTCTACTGTAGAACAGAAGCTATGTTTTGCAACTGAATCAGTTCATGAAAGACCAGGAGAAAAACTCCTGAGCAGCTTGTCTTCACCTTTCACTATCAAAGCTTTGAATGTCTGTCTGGTTGCTGGAGCTGCTTTTCTTGGAAGGGTGTGGCTCATTTGTCCGGCAGTTGTGTTTCCTTGAAGTGGACATTCAATGATCAGGAGAAACAAGGTACGTCCCTGAAGCCTAATTTGACGCCTAAACATGCTCACCAAATTTGTCACACTCATCCGGACGTACTCAGATGTAAAAAACAAAAACAAAAACAAAAAACCTAAAAGTGTCCAAATGCGCTCTAGCGCCGCTTACAATCACTAAAATGACCAATGTCCATCACAGCCATGGTGTGATCTCTAAGAATGTCATCAAACCAAAACTCACTTCTTCATCTCATAAAAACGTAAATATCACACAAATATCACTCAAACTTTAATACTCACCATCAAACAGGAAGTCTACTGAAACTAGAGGTTTGTATTTCCAGAATAAACTGCAAGTGTGAATGCTGAAGAGGCGGAATAAAGCTGCTTTCTCCTTTGAATAAATCTCCTTTCATCTCAGCATCTCCATGGCTCCATGGTGTCTCCAGTACAGAGATCAAATGAGAACAAAGGAGATCAGCATCTGATGTAGATCAAAGCCACTGAGCAAGCAACATCCATAGACGTCCAAGACATGTCCATCTGTCCAGTCCCTATTGTGGACGTCTATTTGACAGCCAGAACTAGTTGAAAATAGACATTTTAAACAGGCTGTAATGGAGGACGTCTATTTTACCATCTGTTTTACTGTCATGTAAAATGAGTCACATTTAAGAACTGTGACAACTGTATTCCAAAGATTCTTTAAAGTACGTCCAGCAACTATCAACCTTAATAAATCATCCATACTGGAGCCAATATGACTTGATACTATGATAACGTTGTTTGATTATGTACCAATTCACCATAAATACACTGAAAGACAGTTTTACTGCATTCAAGATGGAGTTTAGTGTTTTACTGCATTTCTAAGTATAATACATACTGGGTATGATTGGTACCTTGCCAAATGTATGGTAACTGTGTTTAGGTTATGGGTTTAGGCATGTTTCATTAGTTACTGATGCTTTAATGATCTCTGCTATGAGCTTTCAAAGTAAAAGGATCGAGAATGAACTATGTTCTGCTCGCTATGTGAAGTAACTCTACAACTGTAGGATCATTATCAGCTCATCAACATTTTTTGGTGACGTCTCCACTGTAAAGGTTGTCTTATGCTTGACGTGTCCACGAGCTCCTCACGGCTTCCTGCAGCCAAATGACATCATTTTAGCCGCCACGCCCCTCAGTGCAGTCCTGTTCACGTGGACGTCACCGCTCCGTGTGCCTCCCAATTCTTCTGACTACACGGACGGAGACGTGAGGAAAAAAAGGTGGAGCTGAAGAGGAGGAAGACTGAAGACTTGGTTCTAAAGACACAAAAAGCATCAAGCTGCACATCCACACTGAAAACACAAGAGGTGCTTCGTCAATATTTTTGCATCTCAATCAACCCGTTGATCACTTTGACACTAAATCCTGAAAGAAAAGATGAAAAGGAAGAGCAAAAAAGTAATGGAGGAGGTGATATTATTTGGTGTCACAGAATCACAAAGCTGTATAGAGTGTGGTTGGGGGTTCAGGTAATGACAATTAAGGAAGACCCTCCCTTTGACCCTTGCACAATGAGGGACCTCTGTTCTGTCACATGGCATCATGGGAGAAAGTATAATATAACTCCTTTAAAGGGTCATGAACACACCAGGATGTTTAATCACATGCCCTGCTGTCAGAAGAGGGATTTGAACCCACGCCTCCAGAAGAGACTGCGACCTGAACGCAGCGCCTTGGACCTCTCGGCCATTCTGACCTAAAAACACCCAGGTCACGTGTAGCCGAGGACGTTCTGGGTTCTCTAGTTCATCTCATCTCACACCTTCAGAGACAGTGGTGTCCTCAAGAACAAAATGGTAGGATTGACATCTGAAGCTCTCTCTTATGAGTCTTCCAGTGGAGAGGTCACCACTGTGGAGCAGGGGTGTCAAAAGCCCCGCTTCCACTGCACAAAAAGTACTGGGATAGAACGGTATAGTCTGTTACGGTTCACGTTTCCACTGCAGGAATTTGTGATTTTCCTCTCCGTCGGGGTACCAGGACCATGGAACGGGTCTGAGTTTGAGGAACTGATTGGTCAGTGGTTTACTACACACCCTCAATATTTTAATATGTCGGCTGGATGAATCCTCTGTTGTCAGTGTGGTCAGCTTTGCACTGTTTTTTATTTTGTTTTGTTTTTTCTTTTTCTTTTCTTTGCTACTCAACTTTCATGTTGGTCATGAAAGAGCAGATGTGAGGCAGGGGGAGACCGGGGTTCAGGACTTTGCATCACGTTGGAGCTTTCTGTTAGCAGCATAGCGTCAGCGTGCCGAGTCTGTCTTTGCATCGCGTCTGTGGTTTCTGTTCAAACGCGATGCTGCAGCGGTCAGTGTTCTGTTCAGTGGTGGTCAGCGCTACTGCATCGCTGCTGCATCGCTGTGGTTAGTTATTTCTAGCTGCTGAAAGTAACTAAAAGAGCAACTTCTAATCTAATTTAGTTACTTTTAAAAACAAGCAATTAGTGAAATAATTGGGTTATTTTAAAAGGAGTAACTAGTAATCAGTAATCAGATTAGTTTTTCAAGGTAACTGTGGCAACACTGCTCAGTTCTCACGTTTGGTTTTTAAAACACCTTCGGTGCTTAAAACAAGAAAATTCCAGATGAAATAGTGTGTCTGCCTCTCCTTTGTTCTTAGTGTCTCCATGGCAACAGACACTGATCTCCTTTAATCTTTCATCTCCTCCATGAGGAGCCTCTCCCATCACTTTGTATGGGACATTGTTTTGCTGGTTTTTTCAATTGTGTTTGGAAGCAGTTATGTGAATCATTAACAAAAGTCATAACAACGTCTTCCTGATGTTCTTTTTGTGTCTGTGCTCCAGCAGTGCAGGACGAGTTATTCAGCAAAAAACTGAGACGCTGTCACATGGTGGAGGGGCGGAGCCACGCCGTACTGCACCTTACACACCATTTCCTGATTCATGTAGACACCTGCACACAAAACTGTTAAATACAGAAAGTAGCAACGTGGCTCCTTGTAGCACAACAGAGCCACTATGAGCCACGTATAGTGCTAACCCCCTTTTAGCACCAGTGTTTATGAGTTCATCATGAAACCCTGATTTGACCCTTCAGAAGTTACTATGGCCACATTTAGAAATAAATACATAAAGAGCTTTTTCTACAATCATTCATTGCTACAATAAATGGAGCAGTTTTTTTTCTCAGGGTTTCCACTGGGAGTTTTGGTTTGATCTCTACGACATTCCTAGAGAGATCACACCATGGCTGTGGAGGACATTGGTCATTTTAGTGACTGGAGGTGGCGCTAGAGAGCACATTGTTATAGAATTAAAGGTTAATTGAATTAATGTTGTGAGGCACTGCTGGGATTTGAACCCAGGATCTCCTGTTGACTAGACAGGCACTTTGACCAGCTAAGCCACAGCACCTCCTGCAGTCGAGTTTTAGTGCTGCTCTACCTGGTGTCAGATGTTCTGCAAACACATCTTTACATTTGATAACAGTCTGAAAAAGATGTAGAAAAAAACACATTACAATTTTCATCACAGGCTGTAGATTCAGACGGTCTGCTGAGTATCAGAGGACTGAAGCCAGCTGATCTAAGTGACAAAGAAAAGCATCCAATCATTCTTCCAGGTAATCACCATGTGTCATCAGACACTCTCCTTTGATCTCCATGAGGAGCCTCTCTCATCTGCTGAATTGAATCCACAGGAGGTAATGAGACATTGATGGACTCTGCTGCTCTCTGATTATGTAACTAAACACACCTGTGAGCTACAAGCTTTAAATACTGGAGGTTCAAGGGATTTTCTCTTCCCAGTAAGAAAACAAGGCCTGTAAGAAAGTGTAAGTCCAATAAAATAGAAAGTATAGAGCCTTACCTTACTGTCAGCCTCGTTGACTTGTCGTCTCCTCTGGCCTCAGCTGCACCTCGACACCCTGTCCATGAAAATCACCAACAGAAGGCTGACAAGTTGAAGCTCACATTGTGTTGAACTTGTGTCTATTTTTCAGCAGCTGTTGCTTGATTGTCCTTCTCTCCTCCGAACAATGAATCCAAGTGCTATTGTTTCTTTTAAAATGAGGCTTTCTGCAATATCAGCTGTTCTTGTGATGATGTCATGGTTCTGAAAGAGTTCTGGTTCTGCTCCTGTTTCCATAGCAACTGTGGATGTAGCTTCAAATAGTTTCCACAATGTGAGCAAGTCACAGTCAACCGTGGTCCTGAAGGTCTTCAGTGGAGGATTTTACACTCGTCCTTCATCACTACAGAACAAGTAGCCTGATGTCTGCTTTTCCTGTCAAATCGCGTCCCTGCATCACATGACTTCTCAGCAAATTAGGTCTTTCTGCGTCCTGTTCTATTCAGCTTTGTAGGTCAATTAATATGCAAGATGTCCTCAATAATCTTCCCCATTTGATGTATCGAACGTGTATTATTTTTAACCCAGCAACCAATGACAGATCGATCGCAAGTTCACCTGGGAAATGTATTTGTCAGCCAGCTCCCGCTCCCCACCCCTCCCCCTGCTCCAGAGAGCCAGATACTCAGTGAGAGTCAGTCTGTTTACAGTAGCTGCAGCCGAGAACTTCGCCCAGTTTGTAGCATTGGTAGTTTCCTGCTGTAAAATGCTGCACAAAGCCTTTGTTGGTCTGAGTTCACTCATCATTTCTGTGTCGGTCTTCTTCTACTCACAATTTACATTTTTTCTGTAAACAGACCTTGAAAAAGTTCCCCAAAGCAGATCTTCAATCGTATCATGATCTTGATGTTAAATCAGCCTCCATCACTCCAGAGTAGCAGATAATGACAGAGTCATCACCACCTGCCCATGAGCCAATCAGACAAGCTCATTTCAATGACCACACCCAGACCAGCACTAGAAACTCTGCTGGCCCTAAAGCGTTCTGTCAATAACACATCAGAATCTGATTGGCTGATGATACTGTCACTCAACATTTTAAGCCAATAGCAGCGTCCAGCTTCCATCAGAGGTTAGCAATGAAGCTACTGCTAGCCCCAGCAGAAGAAAGGAGCTGTGATGTGTTTAGAGGACATAGGAGATTTGAGCTCCACACAATAGAACCAGTCGTCTTCTGGATAAAGTTGCTAAAGTCACTAATTGATTCCAGACACAGATTTCAGAATCACTTTTTAAATGTAGAAAAAAGAAAAATGATTTTTGACAGGGCGAGCACACCACTGAAAGCACACCACTGTGTCTAAATATACTTCAGTAAAACTTGGTCCCTATGTATGATATATATATATATATATATATTTGGGACATGATCATACAAGTTTCAGGGTTATTCAGACACCGGGACAAACAATCTTTAACGACAGCTGCACCGGGAGGGAAGCCTCGCTAGCAGCAGTTAGCAACAAGTTGCTAGTCCTTTTCATTTGATTACGGTAACAAGTCTTACCTTCTCTGCTGATATCCACGGAAAAATAGCTGCAGGTAAGAAGGAGCAGCAAGGATCTTCAAAGACAGAGCCGACACCATGATTGGTTCTGATGATGTCACGCCGTGCAGCTCCATGATTGGT
>NC_137673.1:11214380-11279380 GCF_963422515.1 Blennius ocellaris | reverse complement strand
CTAATTCAATTCAGACAATAATACTTTAGAGAGCTGGGCTGCTACATGAGCTGAAATGAGCAGCTGATCATATTCAGAAGAGACTGATCACACTGATCCTTGTTGTTCATTTCTTCTTCTGAAGAAGGTTGGAGCCCCGAGGAAGTGAAAGAAGAAGGAGCTTATTATTGTCACTGATGTGATCTTTGTTCTTCTGGAGAGCTGAATTGATGTGACAGCAAACAGAAGCAGTGTCCAGTGGGAGGACAAGTCAACAGCCAAGCTTACTGGACATCAAGACAACAAGTCCAGTTTGTGTAAAGGAGGACAAAACGCTGCAGCAATTTAAAGTGTATTTAAAAGATGTTAATAGGACTAAATTACAGTTCAGGGTGAAAACAATGAATTAAATAAGTCCAATGTGATTAAAACTAGACACTCCTATAGATATATTTGATCTTCCTGTGTCTCACATAGAGTCTAAAAGGTTCAAACAGAGTTGGACTTTCCAGGCAGCAGCAATAGTGTGTTACTCTAAAAGGCCAGCAGGGGGCGCATAGTGATTGAAGGCAGTGGAGCCCCCAGGCGGAGTCCTGTACGTACTGCACCTACAGTTTATTTGAAGGTGTGAACATTTATTTTGAAGGGGTGTTTGCTTTTGTCTCTTCCTGGTGAGCCGTCAGCAGAATGTGTTGCTGGGCTGTTTTCCTCTGTGTTTCTGTACACACCCCCGGGGCTCGCCAACCACCATCTTCTCTGTGCACAGAACGGAAAATCCCCCCCCGGCGCTCACAACGCAGACGCTGGGGGGGAGGGGGGGTCTGTGTGGACTATGGTATTGAATCCTGGCGGCGCCACTGATTGGAGGAGCCTCAAAGCTGCACAGAGGCAGCTGCATATTAAATCCTGCAGCCGAGACAAACGCCAGCTCAACCTGTCTGCCTCTTTGTTTCCTGCTACAGGATTTAATGTCACCCTCCATGACACACACTGGGTCAGGGGGGCAACAATGGCAGAGTGAGTGAGAGTTTGGAGCTCCAGCTGGGAGATCAGTGACTCTTCATCCAGGAGAGATCAGCCTGCTTTGAAAGCTGAAGGTGAACATGGAGCCTGTCAGAGCTGGACAGTGAATTGTCCAGTGCAGCACCTTGTTCTTCTACCAAGCTTTGAAATGTGGAGCTCCACACGGCTCTGCCACAGTCACAGGACTAAAGTCTCAGTTTCTCATGGAGATCCTCAGTGTGGATCATCTCATATCAGCCTGATGTCTGACCTTTAGTGGAACACAACTTTCACTGCACACAAACTCAAACATGGAGTCTTACTCTAGAGTCTCCAGACCACAGAGTGGACTCTCCAGAAAACCACACAGCTGCTCAACTCCTGAATCCTGCAGCTGGTTCCCACCCAGGTCCAGATGTTTCAGATGTTTCAGGAGGGAGGGGTTGGACTTCAGAGCTGAGGCCACAGAAGAACAGCTGATCTCTGACAAACTGCAGTCAATCAACCTGAATAAAGAGAGAAAGCATGAGAATGAATGAGGAGAACCAATCAGATGTGTTGATGGAGAAATGAGCAGCTCCTCATTACTGAGTCCTGATCAATGAGCTGTTCTGTTGTTGTGGATCTTCATCATCACCCTCATCATCCTCATGTCAGCACAACCTTCACACTCCTCCTCATGTCCACACACATCAGTAAGAAGCTGCTGAGCTCAGTCCATCTCTCACTGCAGGACCAGAGTCTCACATCACTAACATTCCTCCTTCTACAACAGTAACAGACAGTCAACTGACCTCAGAGTCTCCAGACTACAGAGTGGACTCTCCAGAAAACCACACAGCTGCTCAACTCCTGAATCCTGCAGCTGGTTCCAACTCAGGTCCAGATGTTTCAGATGTTTCAGGAGGGAGGGGTTGGACTTCAGAGCTGAGACCACAGAAGAACAGCTGATCTCTGACAAACTGCAGTTAAACAACCTGAATAAAGAGAGAAAGAAGTGAGATTAGAGGACAAAGTGTGATGTTGAAGTCATTGAGAGTGAAGAAGGTTCAGACTGGAAGACTGAACCTTCTTCAGACTTTTCTTTATTTTGTTCTTTGTTTTTTATACTTTTGTTTTTGCTTTTGTTATAATTGTTGTGATTATTTTGGTTTTTGCTCTGTTGTTGCTCAGGCTGGTTTAATCTTATGGCAGTTGGAAAATATTTGGATCACTGTGATTATTGTATTTATAAAAAAAAAAAAAATGTAGCACTAACAAGGGTATTGTACGTATCTCCCCACCAAGTCTATCTCTGTCTTTCCTCTCCTCTCCTCTCCTCTCCTCTCCTCTCCTCTCCTCTCCTCTCCTCTCCTCTCCTCTCCTCTCCTCTCCTCTCCTCTCCTCCACCTCTGACTCTGGTTTCTACAAAGTTTCTCTCTGTTGGAGGAGTTTTTCTTTCCACAGTCACAAACACACCTGCTTGCTCATGTGGATATGTTGGGCTTTTCTATTTTCTCTATAAAAGCACATTAGAATGACTGTAATGTATTTAAAAATGTCTTTTTTTTTATAAAAAAACAAACAAACATGCTGATCACTAACATGCTGCAGAGCTCAGTCCACCTCTGTCCTCCAACATCTGGATCCTCCTAAACTCCTCAACAGATTCTACCTCCAGACAGTGAACTGACCTCAGAGTCTCCAGGTTACAGTTTGGACTCTCCAGTCCAGAACACAGAACCTTCACTGATGAATCCTCCAGCTGGTTCAAGCTCAGGTCCAGAAGTTTGAGATGGGAGGGGTCAGACTTCAGAGCTGAGGAGATCACTTCATAGTGAGGACCAGAGAGGTCACAGTCATAAAGTCTGTAATGAGACACAGAGAGGACAGGACGTTGTTATGAGGACACTTTGTTGGACATCAGAGCTTCAGATCATCTTCTCTGGGTTTGACTTTGGCTTCATGTGGACGTGAAGGAGAGAACATGGAGTTCCACATGTTGAGTTCATGTCTTCAGTTCAACATGTGGAAGTGAAGCTGTGGAGTGGAGCTGGACGTCCTGCTACTTGTTTATATTCAACGTCCTCTGGACGAGGGTTACGACATTGAAAGGTACAAGATCAAAGATCCTGGTCGTCAGCAATTCTTTGTGATATTTTATTATTTCAGTCTGGACATTTGTCAGATGATGGTTCTTCTACTAGAACCACTGAAGATCCAAAAGATCAGTTTTACTGAGTGCAGATTCATGTAAATATTTCTCTTCTTAAAGCAGCAGGTGACATGTTTAGTAAATCATTCTATTTCTGACTGTATTTCATTTCTTTCTTAGCAGGACGAGGAAGAAGATTCACTGAATTGATCTTTGTTCACGTCATTCTGAGTTTCTTTATCTGGTTTTTAAAATTCTAAAATCAAATGACTTTAATCAAAATGATCATTTTGGTCTTTTTCTGGATTTTTCTCATCATCAGATCTCATGAAGAGAAATAAAGCATCAGTGATCTGATCTTCATCATCAAGATGATCAGTACATCCACAGTGGGACTCACAGTGCTGAGCCACATGTTTCTTCATGACAGATCATTGAGGAACATCTGCACAGAGGAACTGCAGGAACTACTTTCTACAAACATCACTGAGACATGTGACCATGAAGACATGTGGACTCACCGAGCCTCCCTGCAGTTCCTCACAGCTGGGATCAGCCTCCGTCGTCCCTCCTCTGAGGTCTGGTACTTCTGCAGGTCCAACTCCTCCAGGACCCGGTCTGACATCTGCAGCATGTAGGCCAGAGCTGAGCAGTGGATCTCAGAGAGGTTCTTATCTGATCTGTTCTCTGACTTCAGGAACTTTTGAATGTCCTGATGGACTGAGACGTCCTTCATCTCCGTGAGACAGTGGAAGATGTTGATGCTTCTGTCAGGAGACATTTCTTTACTGTTGATCTTCTTCAGATTCTGGATGACTCTCTGGATGGTTCCTGGTCTGATCTTTGTCCGACCCAGCAGACCCTCTAAGAGTCTCTGGTTGGACTCCAGAGAGAGGCCATGAAGGAAGCGGACAAACAGGTCCAGGTGGCCATTCTGACTTCTGAGGGACTTCTGCAGGACTTTCTGCAGGAAGTAGTCCAGAGATGGGAAGACATAATTGATTCTGAAAAACTGAGACCCTTTGTCAGAAAATGTCTTTGGTTTGTGTCCCCAGTCCTTTCCAATGAAGGTCTTCAGTTCTTCGGTCTTCCTGCTGGTGAAACAGTGGAACAAGTCGACTGCAGCCAGAAACTCCTGAACACTCAGATGGACGAAGCTGTAGACGGGTTTCTGGAAGATCACAGACTCTCTCTTGAAGATCTGAGTACAAATTCCAGAGTGCAGCGAGGCCTCAGTCACATCCAGACCACATTGCTCCAGGTCTTCTTGGTAGAACATGATGTTTCCTTTCTCCAGATGTACTAAGGCCAGCCTGCCCAGCTTCAGAAGAACCTCCCTGTCAGCCTCCGTCAGCTCCTGTGGACCCGTCTCATGTCCTTCATGGTACTTGAGCTTCTTCCTGTGTGTCTGAACCAGCAGGAAGTGGGAGTACATGTCAGTCAGGGTCTGGGGCAGCTCTCCTCTCTGCTCTGTGGTCAACATGTGCTCCAGAACGGTGGCAGTGATCCAGCAGAAGACTGGGATTCCACACATGATGTGGAGGCTCCTGGAGGTCTGGATGTGGGAGATGATTCTGCTGCTCAGCCCCTCATCACTCAGCCTCCTCCTGAAGTACTCCTCCTTCTGGGCGTCGGTGAAGCCTCGCACTTCTGTCAGTCTGTCCACACATGACGGAGGGATCTGATTGGCCGCCGCCGGTCGGGAAGTGATCCAGACCTGAGCCGAGGGCAGCAGATTCCCCCGGATGAGGTTTGTGAGCAGCAGGCCGACCGAAGACTGGTGTGAGACGTGGACCACCTGCTGGGAGCTGCTGAAGTCCAGAGGAAGTCTGCTTTCATCCAGACCGTCAAAGATGAAGAGCAGCCTGCAGACCGCCAGCTCCTCTGCCGTCACCTTCTGTAAGGCTGGATGGAAAACCTGGAGCAGCGTGAGAAGACTGTAGGGCTGCTCTCTGATCAGGTTCAGCTCCCTGAAGGAGAGCACCACCAGCACCCCCACGTCCTGGTTCTCCAGGCCCTCGGCCCAGTCCAGACTGAACTTGTGCACCGAGAAGGTCTTTCCACTGCCGGCCACGCCGCTGGTCACAACCACTCGGATGTGTCTGTGCTGCTCAGCCGAGGCTCTGAAGAGGTCCTGACACCTGATGGACGTGTCCTGGAGGCTCTGCTTCCTGGACGCCGTCTCCAGCTGGTTCAGCTCCGGTTCCCTCTGGAGCTCCTCACTGTGTCCCTCTGTGATGTGGAGCTCAGTGAAGATCCTGTTGAGGAGGGTTCCTCCTCCTGCTTCCTCACTTCCTTCAACCACACGTTCACATCTGCTCCTCAGACTCTGCTTGTGTTCCTCTAGAACCGTCTGCAGACCAGCACCTGCTCAGAGACCACAACAACAATCAGACTGACCACAAACCAACAGCAACACAACAAGTCCAGTGAAGACAGACGAGTCCCTCAGCAGACACGTGTCCACTCTTACTGGGTGCAGCTCTGCTTCTGGATCTTTCTGCACACTGAGGACAGCAGGAGGCTCCTGATGAACCACCCTGGTCCCAGTGTGAGCTGCTGCACCGTCTGCAGACCTGGTGTCCACAGCTCCACCAGACTGGGTCCTTCAGGACGTCCTGACACAGAGGACAGCAGGACGGCTGCTGCTCAACGCCGTCACTCCTCTTCTTCTCTCTGTGGACACCAAGCAACGTTCACTGAGCGACACAACACAAAGATCCAGCTTCAAAATACTGGAACTGAACCTGAGAGGGAGCAAAACTTCTGTCACTCTGGTTTTGAGGAGATGAAAGGAACAAAGAGTTTCTTACTTTGTGTCTGAAGGTCCAGGTTCACCACTGAAGACTGGTGGATGGTGTTTGGACCGGTTACTCTTCATAGACAACCTGCTGGATACTGAAGACCCTGCTGTGTGTCTGAGCTTCTGACCTCTACACACACACACACACACACACACACACACACACACACACACACACACACACACACACACACACACACACACACACACACACACACACACAGTGAAGAGGAGTCAAGTGGATTCTCTTTATTACTTCAAACACGTCAACAGTTCACATGTCAAACATTTCAACCAGCGATGATCCGTCACTTTCTAATTTCTTCCCAACCCGTCACCTCACACTGCCCCCATCCGTCACAAAACACCGTCCCCTTACTCTCTTCTAATGTGAGGAGGACAAGCAGCCACATCAAGCCAGGAGTTTCATCTAGAATAAAGAAGAGGAATGTTCCTGAAAGGCCCAGTCAGTCACCAGATCTCAATCCAACAGAGCCTGAATTTCACCTGTTCCACATGAAACGTGGGTTAGAAAGGCCCACAAAGCAACATCCAGTGAAAGGAGCTGCAGTGAAGCCTGAAGAGCATTCAAATAGAGGAAACCCAGCGAGCGCCTGGTGACGTCATGACTTCACACTTTCACACCGTCATTGCCTGCAAAGGCTTTTCAACAAGTGTGAGAGATGAATGTTGGATTTTCTCTTATTTCATTGCTTCAGTGACTTTTGAGCCCCTGACATGAAGGGATTGTGTTTCAAAAGACTTTAGTTGCTCACATTGTTATGTGATGTTTGACTTAAAGCCACTGAATGAAAGCTGAAGCCTGAACTTCACCTCCATCTGGAGAATTTACTTTCTATTTATTGTGCTCATATTCAGGACAAAATGAGAAGAAGTGTGTCTCTGGACTAATATTTGTGGAGCAAAGTGTAAGTTAGTGATGTGGGATGTTTGGACTTCAGGGTCATCTGGAGACTTCCAGTTCCTTTAAAGCCCTGTTGGGAAGGTGACACTGCTCTGACCTGGGATCAGGTGAAGAGGAGTTCTAAACTCTGCCCTGAAAGACAACACATGATGTTCTAGTGTTGGTTCTGTCCACTGCTTGTCCTTGTGTCTTTCATGATCACATTGGGACTGATCATGGTGACGGTGGAATGTCTCTGCACCTCGTCTTCTTTACTGCAGCTGTTTTTCTGCTGCCTGTTGGAATCACTTCAGCTCACTTTGGATCATTGAAACCATTGAGCCTTGAGACGAGTCAATACAGCAGAGCCACTTTGAACACTGTTCATATTTCTATGGAGTTTACATTGAGTGTGGATTCTTCTGTTTGCTCTTTGAGTGGCTGCAGGAGTGTGTGACGTCTCTTACCTGTCCACACACTCTGGTGTGTCTTCTTCATCCACGTCACTCATGTTGAGTCAGAGAGAAACACACCAACCTGGTCCACACACACACACACACACACACACACACACACACACACACACACAGTAGAGTGAGATCAGAGAGTGACAGCCGAGACAAAACAGAGAAAGGAAAACAAGATGAAGAATAAATAATAAACAAACAGAGGAAATAACGTGAGAGAAGAAAATATAGAAACGTGGAAAATAGAACAAGTAATATGATTAATGTCAGTTGGAGGTTTCAGAGAAAAATGAAGCGTCTGGATGATAAATAATGAGACGATTGAATCGTGTGTGTGTGTGTGTGTGTGTGTGTGTGTGTGTGTGTGTGTGTGTGTGTGTGTGTGTGTGTGTGTGTTGGATTGAATGTTTTAGACTGACACCAACCTGAGCCAATCAGAGTGAAGGAGGGCTGAAGCCCCGCCCACTGCTTATTGTTGAAAGAGTTTCCATAGAGAAGAAAAGAGGTGAAGAAAGGAGTTAATGGAGGTTGAAATGTTTGTCCAACAGGTGAAGAAGAAGAAAGCAGCTGTCAGTGGTTTGTGATGGTGTGAATGAAAGAGGAAAAGAGAAGTGAGAAAGTCTTTCTCTCCGTTGTGGAAGCTTCTAAAGAGCTGCCAGAGTCTCACCTGAACTCTCTTCACTTCTTCTTACAGACACTTTTCCATGTGTGAGGAAAGTTGTGGAGAGAAGAAGCTGCTCTTCGTCCCTCTCAGTCCGTCTCTCATGTCTGACAAGCACAAAGTGACGGTTTGTCCTCTGACACACCCAGAGCAGGACATTCCTGAGAAAACCTGTTTGAAACCTGCTTCATGACGTCAATGTGAACTTTAAAGTGAGGTGGAGCTTTAATATCCAGTTTATTTGGAGGAAGAGTTTTCTCTCATTACAGGGCTGTTCAACATGTGGCTCTTCAGCTCCTCTGTAGCGGCTCCCTGAAGCTTCACTGAATCACACTGAAACCAACATTGTGTCGCGGTCGCACTGGGAAGAAGGGCTCACATTAGAAGGGGGCGGGGCCAGGTGACGTAGGCAGAGTGAGGAGGTGTGGTGAAGTAAGAGGGGGCGGAGCTTCACCTGTTGGAATGTTTGGCCTGACAGCTTCAGTCTGTGTGGAGAAATAAAGACTGTCCACTCCACTCGCCGTCTGTCTGCTTCCACCACTTCCTCACTATTTGATGTTCATTCTATTCACACACATGTGAACGTTTGGTTTCATTCCAGACATTGTGGCTGAAACGTGCAGCTCTGTTGGCTTCTGGAAGAGGAAACACTCCAGAACAGACGGGAGTTCTAGACCAGGAATATCTACCAGAAATGATTGTAAAAGCATGAATGGCTGAACTTTGGACATTTCTTTGTTCTCTTCTTTATTTCCTGCTGCCTGGTGTCCTGATCCTGCTCTCACTCACCCCTCCCTTCCTGAGAGTGTTCACTCCTCCCCTCCTGTGTTCCCCTTAGCTCCGCCCCTGTGTTCTCCTGCTTCCTCCTCCTGGTCACAGCTGTTTGTAATTGTCATTAGTGTCAGTATTTAGTTCTCCTCACTGGGAGCTCTGGTTGCCAGTTCATCTGTGTTCTCACACCAGTCGTACCAGCAGTTTTCCTTGTGTCTCCTTTGTGTTCTGACCTCCTGCTGCCCGACTTCTCCTCCTGGGTTTCCTTCTCCTTGCCGGTGCTGGTTTTGACCTCGGACTGCCTGACCTACATTCTGCCTGCATCTTTTCATTCAACACATTTGAACGGAGCATCTTGTCTCCTGTAGATTGGAGTTCCACGAACCCTGACGCCTGGGACCTCAGTCAGCTGGGGACTGAATATTCTCTCAGCCAATCATGGGGAGTCTGACAGAGCTCACGTGTCATGTGGCCTGGTGATTGGCTCAGCAGCGGTGGGGGCGGGTCCCAGAATCAACCAATCCATACACTGTCCCTGCAGCACTGCAGGACACTTTACCTGCGTAACACCTGCAGCACTGGTGGGGTTTTGAGAGACGGAGACAAATCACAGTCGTCTCTGGCACATGTCTGGATGTCATGCTGAGACACATCGTCCAGCCAGCTGGACACTCTCCGTCTCCTGATTCTGACAAACCCCCACTCCACGCCAGATGTGGAGGCTGAAAGCAACTTCACATGGGGAATCAACCTGATGTGACCTGAGATGTAAAGTCCGAGGTGGAACTGCTTTCTTCTCTCTTGGTCTCTTGTCTTTCTTTACCTTCTGTTCCTGCTCCACATCATCAACCTCTTCATCTGATTCTCCTTCACCCTCCTCATTCCACTCTGCCTCCATCACTGCTCTCTCCTTCTGTTTACGTCCCTCCTCCTCCTCCTCCTCCTCCTCCTCCTCCTCCTCCTCCTCCTCCTCCTCCTCCTCCTGCTGCTGCAAACAAAAACTGATCTATTTCAACCTCCTCAGTCTTTCTACCTTCCTGCTTATGTTTCACCACCACTTTAGTTTCTTGTCCAAATGGAGAGTCACAATCAAGTTTCAACACAGAAGCAGTAAATGTCAAAGCTCCATGCTTTAACCTGAACATGAATTCTCTTGGGGATCTGAAATGACCAGGTTGTCTGTGTGATCAGCCATTAATCATTGCTCCAGCAGTGCTTGTGCATTTTCACAACATGACTTCACCATCGCCATCGTCTGTAGTGATTCAAATAATCTCACATATACTGAACAAACGGTACTTTACGGTACGGTACTTTACGGTATGGTACTTTACGGAACTACAAAGTGTACCCAGACCCAACTGCACCGTCCCACCACAGAGAGCGTTAGAGAGAATCCACAAAAAGAGAGGAAACAGAGCCTGAAGCTCAGTGGTGACGGAGGCTTAGTATGTTGGAACTCCTTGTTTCAATCCTCAGCTTCTCCAAGCTTCATGTCCAGATTCATGGCAGGAAGCATATTTAGCCATGTTTCCACCACACAAACAGTGACGGGAAGGAACAGAGCGGTATGGAGCAGTAAGGTAAAGCCTCATCAGAGCCAAATCTTGTTTCCTCCACAGAAAGTAGGTCAACATGCAGGCGGGGTTTAGAGCTCCACAGGTATGTGACGTTGTAACAGTCGTCTGAGCCGGGTGGAGATCTGGATCTTCACTTAGTGGCTGGGTGTCGCTGAGTGCTCTGGTGATGTCTCCTGTTGTGATGTCTCCTGTAGTGATGTCTCCTGCAGTGATGTCTCCTGTATGATGTCTCCTGTAGTGATGTCTCCTGTTGTGATGTCTCCTATAGTGATGTCTCCTGTAGTGACGTCTCCTGTTGTGATGTCTCCTGTAGTGACGTCTCCTGTTGTGATGTCTCCTGTAGTGATGTCTCCTGTTGTGATGTCTCCTGTTGTGGTGTCTCCTGTATGATGTCTCCTGTATGATGTCTCCTGTTGTAATGTCTCCTGTTGTGGTGTCTCCTGTATGATGTCTCCTGTATGATGTCTCCTCTTGTGATGTCTCCTGTAGTGATGTCTCCTGTAGTGATGTCTCCTGTATGATGTCTCCTGTTGTGATGTCTCCTGTATGATGTCTCCTGTAGTGATGTCTCCTGTAGTGATGTCTCCTCTTGTGATGTCTCCTGTAGTGATGTCTCCTGTAGTGATGTCTCCTGTTGTGATGTCTCCTGCAGTGATGTCTCCTGTAGTATTGTCTCCCTGTTGTGATGTCTCCTGTTGTGATGTCTCCCTGTAGCGATATCTCCTGTTGTGATGTCTCCTGCAGTGATGTCTCCTGTTGTGATGTAGTGATGTCTCCCTGTAGTGATGTCTCCCCATAGTGATGTCTCCCCACAGTGATGTCTCCTGTAGTGATGTCTCCCCACAGTGATGCCTCCCCGTAGTGACGTGTCCCTGCATCGGAGCAGGCTTCAGCTGAATACGTTAACAACAGAGGATTCATCCAGCCGACACATTAAAATTTTGAGGGCGTGTGGTAAATCACTGACCAATCAGCAGACGGCTCCTCAAAATCAGACCCATTCCATGTTCCTGAGTACTATGATGGACGGGTAGCGGAAAAGCGTCCTCCTTTGGAGCTGTTGTTTCTGGAAAATTCCAAATTCTCATGAACCATAAAGGACGATACCTGTCCTTGTGTGGTGGAAACGTGGCTGTAGTGGTGTGTATGTGACTCTTGGTGCTCCTGAAATGTCATGTGTCTCTAAACAATGTCCTCCTTCATTGAGTTGAAATGAAGGTGGGAGATGAGGTCAAAGAAACACACTGTGTTCAAGTCCAAGTTTAAATCTTCAGTGTTTTTACTGCAAAATCCTCCTGAAAACAAAAGAATAATCAACTATTCATACAATCAGTGGGTTGCTGTCAAGAAATAAAGAGAAATAAGGTGCATTTAAATTAAATCACATGTATATTTCAAAGTATCTGTGTATTCACAATTTACAGATAAACTTAATAAAGCTCTGAAAAATGTTGCAGTGTCTGTAGTTGAAGTGTTTTCATTGACTAGATGTCTATGAATGCACCCTGCTGACCTGCTCTCTGTGGCTCCATGGTGTAATGTTAGAACTCTGGACTCTGAATCCACTGTTCTGAGTTTACATCTCAGTAGAACCAGACTTTACTGGTGCTGGTCTGCTGTGGTCAACATTCACCACAATAGAGATCATGATGGTAAAAACAGGAGTTTGAGTTGGTTTCCTGTGATTCTGGCAATCAAGACACAACAAGAGGTGACACATTCTGAAACTAACGCCCAGTTTGCAGCATTCTAAAATTGTTAGCAGATTTCCCAAACCTAAGAGACCACAGACGATGATAAATAATCCCAGGTGTAACAGTTTTGGAGGTACAGTGTGTGGTGTGCAGCCACTCAGCATCATCAACACACCAACACATTTAACTGGTGAACATCCCCAGATCAGACGGGAAATCTTGAAAAACCTCTGGAGATCAAACGTGATTCCAGAGTCAACAAACCTGGTGGAGGAAGACGATGCAATGGTGATCATTGTGGAGTGTTTTTATCTGAAAAACACATTTTAAAAAGAAGAAGCGTTGGTTCATCATGACCTTCCGGTCCGGCATTTCCTTGTCATGACGTCACCCTGCTGTCTGATTGGCTATGCATCACAGTCAACAGGCTCGTGTTCGGAGGAAACCACACATGGTGAGAACTCAGGACAAAACAATCCAACATGTTGAATATCCCTCATTTGACATAGGAGTGGTTCAGACATCCTTCCGAGCAGATGAGAGCATCCGAACACATCACACATGGCAGGAATATGCAAAAGCCAATGGCCCTGCAGGGTGTTGGGCTGTAAGAACAGCTCCCCCTTGTGGACGAGGGCCCTCATAGCACCCTGGTGAAGTGTGTTTCTGACAGTTTGAGCAGAAACATCACATTAGTGTCCTGCTGGAGGTCATTCTGCAGCTCTTGCAGCTCCTCCTGGTCCTTCTTGCACAAAGGAGGAGGTAGCAGTCCTGCTGCTGGCTTGTTGCCCTCCTACCCCCCCTCCATGTCTCCTGGTGTCCTGGCCTGTCTCCTGGTATGTCCTCCATGCTCTGGACACTGTTCAGGGAGACACAGCAAACCTTCTTGCCACAGCTCATTGATGTTCCATCTTGGATGAGCTGCACAACCTGAGCATCTTGTGTTGGTTGTCGACACGCCTCCTGCTCCTCCAGGACTGAAACACTAACAACATTCTAAAGTGAGCAGAACATCAGCCAGGAACCAGGAGAACAGCATCATGGTTTGTGGTCACCAGCTGCAGAACCACTCCTTTATAGGAGTTGTCTTGATGATTGTTTGATTATCAAGGGACACTAAATAACTATTAATCCACTTTCTGCTCTGGACATAAAGCTTGGAGAAGCTGGGGATTGATCCCAGGACCTCATACATGCTAAGCATGCACTCTCCCACTGAGCTACATCCCCTGCTCTCTACCGAAGAAGCTGGATCTGTTTTCCAACTTTCATGAAAGACCAGGAGGAAAACTCCTGAGCAGCTTGTCTTCACCTTTCACTATCAAAGCTTTGATTGTGTGTCTGGTTGCTGGAGCTGATTTTCTTAGAAGGGTGTGGCTCATTTGTCCGGCAGTTGTGTTTCCTTGAAGTGGACATTTAATGATCAAGAGAAACAAGGTACATCCCTGAACCCAAATTTGACCCCCAAACTTGCTCACCAAATATATCACACTCATCCGGACATGCTCAGATGTATAAAAACAACAACAAACATAACCCCTAAAAGTGGCCAAATGTGCTCTCTAGCGCCACCTACGATCACTAGAATGACCAATGTCCACCACAGCCATGGTGTGATCTCTCTTGGAATGTCGTCAAACCAAAACTCACTTCTTCATCTCATCAAAACTTAAATATCACACAAATATCACTCAAACTTTAATATTCGCCATCAAACAGGAAGTCTACTGAAACTAGACGTTTGTATTTCCAGAATAAACTGCAAGTGTGAATGCTGAAGAGGCGGAATAAAGCTGCTTTCTCCTTTGAATAGATCTCCTTTCATCTCAGCGTCTCCATGGCTCAATGGTGTCATCATTACTGAGATCAAAGGAGAACAAAGGAGATCACCATCTGATGTAGATCAAACCCACTGAGCAAGCAACTTCCATAGACGTCCAAGACATGTCCATCTGTCCAGTCCCTATTGTGGACGTCTATTTGACAGCCAGAACTAGTTGAAAATAGACATTTTAAACAGGCTGTAATGGAGGACGTCTATTTGACCGTCTATTTTACAATCATGTAAAATGAGTCACTTTTAAGAACTGTGACAACTGTATTCCAAAGATTCTTTAAAGTTCGTCCAGCAACTATCAACCTTAATAAATCATCCATACTGGAGCCAATATGACTTGATACTATGATAACGTTGTTTGATTATGTACCAATTAATCATAAATACACTGAAAGACAGTTTTACTGCATTCAAGATGGAGTTCAGTGTTTTACTGCATTTCTAAGTATAATACATGCTGTGTATGATTGGTACCTTGCCCAATGTATGGTAACTGTGTTCAGGTTATGGGTTTAGTCATGTTTTATTAGTTACTGATGCTTTAATGATCTCTGCCATGAGCTTTCAAAGTAAAAGGATCTAGAATGAACTATGTTCTGCTCGCTATGTGAAGTAACTCTACAACTGTAGGATCATTATCAGCTCATCAACATTTTTTGGTGACGTCTCCACTGTAAAGGTTGTCTTATGCTTGACGTGTCCACGAGCTCCTCACGGCTTCCTGCAGCCAAATGACATCATTTTAGCCGCCACGCCCCTCAGTGCAGTCCTGTTCACGTGGACGTCACCGCTCCGTGTGCCTCCCAATTCTTCTGACTACACGGACGGAGACGTGAGGAAAAAAAGGTGGAGCTGAAGAGGAGGAAGACTGAAGACTTGGTTCTAAAGACACAAAAAGCATCAAGCTGCACATCCACACTGAAAACACAAGATGTGACTCATAGACGTCAATTAGCTTCAGTGTCAGACTTCAACAGAGGGAACCTTTAATTTGAAACAATAGTTGATGCTCCGCTCTCCACTGCAGGATCACCTGCTGGTGTCACAGAGAAGAAGTCTACTTCTTCTGCTCTAGTTTAATACTGCGGTGGAAGTGTGTTTGTGACGCACTGCCCCTTGCAGGTTGGGAGCAGGAGCCGCTGGATGAGAGAAATGAAAAAGTTTAGTTGCATCATGGTGGTCCGTTTACACAACAACCATGCTTGAAGCCCTGAAAACAGGATTTTGTGAAAACGCTCCTCCATCTCCGTAGACGGTTACTAAAAGTGTTCCTGAATTCAAAGTGTGTCTCACAGTATATCTCATGTGTTTTGGAAGAGCATCCTCCTCTTCATCACTTCATGTGTCCAATAGACCAACCTGCCTAGTCTGAGTTACAGTGTGTGCACTGGAATGGAACTTGTTTATTTCACCTCACAGCTTTTTCAACATATAGTCATGTGCAGTATTTAGTATGTCCACATGAAGAAACATCCAGTACTCATGTTTTCCAGGCCTCGTTGGTGCAGTAGGCAGCGTCAGTCTCATAATGTGAAGGTGGTGAGTTGGATCCTCACACGGGGCAAGAGTTTTAGCTCTAATGCTGGATGTTGAACTAGAACGCTTGAAAGTCCACTCACTTTCTAGAACCACAGACAATCCAGTAATGCAAGTCAACTTTCAATGGGCCTGTTTCAGTGGCGGCTGGACAATAGAGGGCGCCAGAGAGCTGCCCTCCCTGGGGGTTTGAAGGGTTTTTTTCTTTAATAAAACATGATTAAACTGGAATACTGTTGAAATCTGTTTATGTCAACAAACTAACAATGGTTCCTGACCTGTATTCACTTCATTTTTTAACAAATGTTCTAACAAATCACATTATTGATCTGATCTGGATCTGGGGCCTCATTTATAAAACCTTGCATAAGATTCCTACTAGAAATGTACGTGTTCCCAAAAGCAGGAAATAAAATGTGGATCAATAAAAGTGTGCGTACGCACATCCACACACACTTTCCTTTTATAGATCACAGTCCACCTGGAAGGTTGACGGTTCATCTCCTGCCCTCAACACGCCCACTTTCTACCATAAATGCTCAATGCAAAGAGCTTCGTCAATATTTCTGCATCTCAATCAACCTGTTGATCATTTTGACTCTAAATCCTGAAGAAAAGATGAATAAAGGGAATCTTACAGAGACTGAGTAGTCATGGAGGAGGAGAGGAGATGATATTACTGGGTGTCACAGAATCACAAACCAAGCTGTCATCAGGGGTTCAGCCAACCAAGGTAAGGCTTCCCTTTGACCGTACAATGATACAGCTCTTGTCTGGCACCATGGCAGAACGCCTTCAAATGTTAATGTTTCAGAGAAACTCCAGCTTTGTAGTCCAGGCCTCTGGTCTCTGTAGTTCAGGTTCACTATGAAGAGCAGAAGATAAATGAAGAGGTGAAGTTTCTCCTGGAGGATCAATAAAGTATGTTTTCTTCTTTTATATCACACTGTCTCACATGAGACATGAACAAACAATATGAGCAATTCTTCACTCCCTGGTTTATGAGATGTTTCTGATCGCCCCCCAGTGGCTCAATGGTGTAATGGTTAGCACTCTGGACTCTGAATCCAGTGATCTGAGTTCAAATCTCAGTGGAACCTGACTTTTCATGAACAAAAACACAATGTGAGTAGATCTCTATCCTGCACTGAGTGCAAACACTGAAAATAACCACTGACAGCAATAATGACTCTCTGAATGAATCCTCAAGGAGAAGACACATTGATTGGAGGACATCTTGGCAGGACAAGACTCAGGACATGAGAGACAATTGAAGGAAGCTTCACTTGTCTGACTGGAATCTCCATCTTTGAACAAGTGGGGGACAAAGACAACACGCTCAATCCACACTATTGTTCCTGTTGGGATTTATGGTTGTTATTAGTTTTACAAGTACTGTAAGTAATAGATTACTGGAAGTAATAGATCACTGGAAGTAATTATGAAAAATTAAAATTATTTATGGAAGTAAACGGTCATTTACTCATTAACAACTCCTAAAGTAATTGAGTAATTACTTAAAAGTGAAAAAATGATCCAAAGTAATTAATTAATGAAGAACTATTAAATTGAATAAATTGGTTATTTATCAAATAATAATGGAATTGTGGAAACACCAGCTGAACTGGCAATACCTAATACCAAAATATCAGTCTCGTTTGTAAAAAGGTTATTTAAGTTAGTTAACATTCCTGTGCAAAATATAACAATCTTAAATAACAAGGAAGGTGTGAGATTCTAGCTCAGACTGTTACAAACCAGTGAATTATCAACAATAAATACACAATAATTACCAGGAATCCATCAATTCAGCTAACAGGTGTTTATTTACACAAATACATTAATTCATTAATAATTCATAAATCATCTCATAAATCAATACAATCAAGTAACAACGTCATCTAACAGGAGATCTAATCTACTAAACAGCAACACTGTGTACAAAGAAAGAGGGTGTGTGTGTGTGTGTGTGTGTGTGTGTGTGTGTGTGTGTGTGTGTGTGTGTGTGTGTGTGTGTGTGTGTGTGCGTGCTCACGTGTCTGTGTGTGTATTTGTGTGTGTGCTTGCGTGTGCGTGAGTCGGAGAGGCTGAGTGGGGATGTAATGACCACGAGTGTCCACCAGGTGGCGGCGGACCTTGGAGAGTCAGTATGAGTGGCTGTTGTGGTCTTAAACGTCCACCGAGTGATGAGGGAGTTGGGTCCTCATCCAAGATGGCGGCTCAAGTGTTGTTTACAATGAACCACAATGGCGGCTCAGTTTCTGAGGCGACTGCAGACGCTCTCTGAGGTCACGTGACGAACGGACGGCGTTGTCAGTCCGGTTCTGAGTCAGAGTTCAGTGTCAAAGTGTCAGAATGTGCTCTCTAGCGCCACCTCCAGTCACTAAAATGACCAATGTCCTCCACAGCCATGGTGTGATCTCTCTAGGAATGTCAGGGAACGGAGCGGAGCGGTACGCAGCGGTACGGCAAAGCGAAGCCGGAGCTTGGGTCCGGTACCCGTTTCCACTGCAGAGAGGAGCTTAAAAAGTGGGCGGGGCTTAAGAGCTCTGCAGATATGTGATGTTACAACAGAAAAGAAAGTCGTCAGATCTAGATCTTATGAATCCTCTGTTGTTGTTTACATCCTCCACTTTGCACTTGTTGTTTAGTTAACTGTTATTTCTTGGTGTGGCAAAAAAAAACTGTTATTTTTTGCAGCGGTTATTTTTTGCAGCGCTGCAGCCTCAACTTCCATGTTTGTTCTGAGAGAGCGAATGCTCCGGTGACTTGCCCCGAGGGCTACCACCCGAGCCTCGGGTGTGGGGCAAGTGGCCGGAGCATTCACCCGGTTGGCTGAGGCACAGACACGGGAGTCTTGAGCTTTCTGCTCAAACGCAGGAGCAGCCGCTCCACTTCAGCGCTGATCGCGGTCCGGCAGCTCAGCGCCGGAACACGGAGACGCCGAGCTCCGAGCTTCTCTTCAGCGCTTCCACGGTCCGTCACCGCGATATAGCGCCACTGAACAGAACGCTGACCGCCTCTGGGAAGCAGAGCTGCTGGAGCGCGATCAGCTCTCGTGTCCCGGATGCACATCCACGCCACGGCGAGCGCTATGCTGCAGACAGAACGCTCCAACACGATGCAAAGTCCCGAGCCCCACTCTCCCCCCTCAAACTCAGACCTATTCCATGGCCCTGGTACCCCGACGGAAGGGGAGTAGAAAAGCGGCCACCTTTGGAGCATACAAACTCCAAACTGGTCCTGACTTGAAGTGTAGAAATCCCCCAAACCTGCAGCTTTATAACAATCACTGGAGTCCTTTAGCTTCTTCACATGTCGGCTCGTTGGTCTAGAAGTATGATTCTCGCTTCGGGTGCGAGAGGTCCCGGGTTCAATTCCCGGACGAGCCCATTGGTCATCAATCACGATTCTTTGTGTTAAATTTCAAAAGAGGCTGTGTGTACAACACCCCTCATATGTTGACTTTCACTGAACCCCAGAAGTGTTTTGTGTGGCGGCCATAGTAAGGACTGTTTTTTTTTTTGTTTCATATTATTCAACATGATAATATATATGTGAGCTAATGTGTGCTATATGAAGATATTTCAATAAAGTATTAGTAATAGTAGCAGAAAAAGCAGCAGAAAATAATATTAATTGTGAAAAAGTATCAATAAACTACCAACTAGAGCTACACTGGGTAGAGCGCAGATCTTCAGCAAAGCCACATTAGCTCATAGACTTTTTCAAGGAACTTTTTCAAGGTACCTTTTTCAAGGTTTTTTGCAGAAAAAATGTAAATTGTGAGTAGAAGAAGACCGACACAGAAATGATGAGCGAACTCAGACCAACAAAGTCTTTGTGCAGCATTTTACAGCAGGATGATTTAATCTACAAGTGATGGTGATGCTAGTTTGTTTTTGACTTTCTCTGGATTAGATCGGTGCTGCTGTTGGCATTTGGTGCTGTTTTTGATTGTAAAGTGGTGTTTCCCATACAATGGTGACACAGACAAAGTGTGCATGCATGACAGTCGTGTGTCAACCTGTTGGAAACACTGGAGAATGATGTGATGGTGAAGCTGCTCAGTGGAGTCTTGATGTGTTGTGCTTGTTGATCAGCTGTCATGTTGGTGTGGATTAAGTCCTGATGCATAGTAGTGGCCTTACATTGTGTTTTTACTGTAGGACATAATGTGTGTGGGGGAGGGGGGTATTTTGTTACTGCTGGCCCTGACTGAAACTACTGGTTTTAAATGTTTGTTAAAGAGACAGCGCCATCAGAAAGTAAAGACAGTGTTTCATGAAGCTTCATGTGGCCAGTATGGGGATTGAACCCATGACCTTGGTGTTATTAGCACCACACTCTGACCAACTGAGCTAACCGGCCCTCTTTGGTGAAAACAGTTTGTATGTGATTTTAAATGTTTTCTATACAAGAGTTTCTGTAGTGTAGTGGTTATCACGTTTGCTTCACATGCAAAAGGTCCACTGTTTGAAACCGGACGAAAACACAGGAAGGTTTTGGAAATTCCTCAACTCAGTTTCCAACATATTAGGAGCTTCATGGACTGTGGCAGCTTGTTACTTCCTGATTTCAGTAAATATAACAACGTAAACTTCTGAAACTGGGAGTGGTGGCATTTGAAAGCTGCATTGCGTTGGAGCTTTCTATTTGCAGCTTTCAATTTGTGGGTGCACCACGCGCCATGGCGTGGGTGCCCCGCACACCGTGCGGTGCGCCGTCAGGTGGTCAGTGTTCTGTTCAACCGCGGTCAGTGCCACTGCATCGGGACGGATGCCGTATCGCTTTGTTCCATCCCCGTACTTTTGTGCGGTGGAAACGGGGCTAAGGAGAACATACAAACTCCAAGCTGGTCCTGACTTGAAGTGTGGAAATGATCCAAACCTGCAGCTTTATAACAATCACTGGAGTCCTTTAGCTTCTTCAACATGTCGGCTCATTGGTCTAGGAATATGATTCTCGCTTCGGGTGCGAGAGGTCCCGGGTTCAATTCCCGGATGAGCCCTTTGCTCAACCATCAACCCTTTCTGTCAAATTTCAAAAGAGGCTTCAGGTATGAAATCTCACTCCTCATCTATCGACTTTCACTGAACCCTGGAAGTGTTTTGTGTCGCGGCCATGATGAGGACTGACTGAATTCTCAATAAGCAAAGGAAAGGAGACTCGTTGGTTCCTTTAGAACCTCCTTTAGCATAGGATAGCACTGATGCTTCCTTTAGAACCTCCTTTAGCATAGAATAGCACTGATGCTTCCTTTAGAACCTCCTTTAGCATAGGATAGCACTGATGCTTCCTTTATAACCTCCTTTAGCATAGAATAGGACTGATGCTTCCTTTAGAACCTCCTTTAGCATAGGATAGCACTGATGCTTCCTTTCGAACCTCCTTTAGCATAGGATAGCACTGATGCTTCCTTTCGAACCTCCTTTAGCATATGATAGTACTGATGCTTCCTTTCGAACCTCCTTTAGCATAGGATAGTACTGATGCTTCCTTTCGAACCTCCTTTAGCATAGGATAGTACTGATGCTTCCTTTCGAACCTCCTTTAGCATAGGATAGTACTGATGCTTCCTTTCGAACCTCCTTTAGCATAGGATAGTACTGATGCTTCCTTTCGAACCTCCTTTAGCATAGGATAGCACTGATGCTTCCTTTAGAACCTCCTTTAGCATAGGATAGTACTGATGCTTCCTTTCGAACCTCCTTTAGCATAGGATAGTACTGATGCTTCCTTTCGAACCTCCTTTAGCATAGGATAGCACTGATGCTTCCTTTAGAACCTCCTTTAGCATAGGATAGCACTGATGCTTCCTTTAGAACCTCCTTTAGCATAGGATAGCAATGATGCTTCCTGTTGCAAAGGAGGTGAGGTCATGCTGCCCCACAACATTTAAAGGGGCCCGCTCAAGTATCAGGGAGATCACAGTATCAGGGAGATCACAGTGTAGACAGGTATCAAGGAGATCATAGATGTCCAAGACATGTCCATCTGTCCAGTCCCTATTGTGGACGTCTATTTGACAGCCAGAACTAGTTGAAAATAGACATTTTAAACAGGCTGTAATGGAGGACGTCTATTTTACCATCTGTTTTACTGTCATGTAAAATGAGTCACTTTTAAGAACTGTGACAACTGTATTCCAAAGATTCTTTAAAGTACGTCCAGCAACTATCAACCTTAATAAATCATCCATACTGGAGCCAATATGACTTGATACTATGATAACGTTGTTTGATTATGTACCAATTAATCATAAATACACTGAAAGACAGTTTTACTGCATTCAAGATGGAGTTCAGTGTTTTACTGCATTTCTAAGTATAATACATACTGTGTATGATTGGTACTTTGCCCAGTGTATGGTAACTGTGTTCAGGTTATGGGTTTAGTCATGTTTTATTACTTCCTGATGCTTTAATGATCTCTGCCATGAGCTTTCAAAGTAAAAGGATCTAGAATGAATTATGTTCTGCTCGCTATGTGAAGTAACTCTACAACTGTAGGATCATTATCAGCTCATCAACATTTTTTGGTGACGTCTCCACTGTAAAGGTTGTCTTATGCTTGACGTGTCCACGAGCTCCTCACGGCTTCCTGCAGCCAAATGACATCATTTTAGCCGCCACGCCCCTCAGTGCAGTCCTGTTCACGTGGACGTCACCGCTCCGTGTGCCTCCCAATTCTTCTGACTACACGGACGGAGACGTGAGGAAAAAAAGGTGGAGCTGAAGAGGAGGAAGACTGAAGACTTGGTTCTAAAGACACAAAAAGCATCAAGCTGCACATCCACACTGAAAACACAAGATGTGACTCATAGACGTCAATTAGCTTCAGTGTCAGACTTCAACAGAGGGAACCTTTAATTTGAAACAATAGTTGATGCTCCGCTCTCCACTGCAGGATCACCTGCTGGTGTCACAGAGAAGAAGTCTACTTCTTCTGCTCTAATTTAATACTGCGGTGGAAGTGTGTTTGTGATGCACTGCCCCCTGCAGATTGGGAGCAGGAGCCGCTGGATGAGAGAAATGAAAAAGTTTAGTTGCATCATGGTGGTCCGTTTACACAACAACCATGCTTGAAGCCCTGAAAACAGGATTTTGTGAAAACGCTCCTCCATCTCGGTAGACGGTCCCTAAAAGTGTTCCTGAATTCAAAATGTGTCTCACAGTATATCTCATGTGTTTTGGAAGAGCATTCTCCAATTTCTCAATAAAACGTGATTCAACTGGAATACTGTTGAAATATGTTTATGGCAGCGAACTATCAATAGTCTCTGACCTGTGTTCACTTCATTTTCTAACAATTCTAACATTCCATACAAAGTGCTTCGTCAATATTTTTACATCTCAAGCAAACCATTGATCACTTTGACACTAAATCCCGACAGAAAACATGAAGAAAAGGAGGAGCGAAATAGGAGACGATATCATTTGGTGTCACAGAATCACAAATCAAGCTGTATGGAGTGTGATTGGGGGTTCAGCTAATGACAATTAAGGAAGACCCTCCCTTTGATCCTCCCACAATGAGACAGCTCTGCTCTGTCACATGGCATCATGGGAGAAAGTATAATACAACTGAAAATACATGCTCTGCTGTCAGAAGTGGGATTCGAACCCACGCCTCCTGAAGAGACTACAACCTGAATGCAGCGCCTTGGACCGCTCGGCCATTCTGACCCAAAAACAAGAAGCTCACATGTAGCCGAGGACGTTCTAGGTTCTCTAGTTCATCTCATCTCACACCTTCACCCTGATGATGTTGTTTGGTCGTCCAAGAGTTTTCTCTCCAAGCCAACAATCAGGGACTACAAGCTCCAGTGGAGCTGCAGAAGCTACTGACGCTAGGAGGAGGAGGAGTGGAGCCATAGACCTATAGAACTAGAATTATATAGAGGTTTATCAGCAGATATCTACTTCTAAATTTCTATGGTCTGTCTTCTGTGTTTTTGGTGTGTTTGGTGAGTCACAGCGCCCCTAAAGGCCTGGCATGTGTACTACATGCCCTGAAGCCTTGTGTTGAGCCGTGTTCATAGTGAGGTGTGGACAGAATTGTTTTGGAGAAGGCTGGGGAGAACAAAGAGGTTTTTTTCGTCATGTGGATGAAGCCTTACACTTGCAGGCCCAGCAGACGACCTTTGTCAGAGCAGAGAAGAAGCTCCTGAAGACTTTGAGTCACTTTGGTTGACGCTGGCAATCAAGACGCAACAAGAGGCGACACATTCTAAACACTTTGCTGGAGAACTAGACTTTTTGAAAAGTTCCATGGAAATTGTGAGAATGCAACTTTCTGAAAACGTTGTTGTTCTTGTTTATTTCACAGCAGCCACACGTCTGTAAAGCAGCGTTGTAACTTTTCAACTGCAGTTTATTTCTCCCCTCCAGTGCTTTCAGAAATACATTTCACTGAACTGATTCAGTAATAAAAGAGAGTTTTTGTATGAGCGGCCATGTTGGTCTGGTTTTAACTGCAGGAGTTGGTGCTTTTCGTGATGCGTTCAGGTGCATCACGTAAGCCTGCCTTCCGACATTTCAACAAGCTGCGGTGCTCCTGCAGTAGCGATGTTACAAGTTAATGTGATTAAAACATGACTGATAGTTATTAGCGAGCTGGAACACGCATGCTCAGCACACGTCAGTGCTGAAGTTTGTGCAGTGCAGCTCCTCAACAGTTGGTCCAGGACGGTCGGCACAGCTCAAACTCATTTCTTCAGCCACAAGGAGCTGGTCCAAGGAAATGATGTCATTTTGTTCAGCAGGATCCTGGAGTGCTGAACTTTCTTCTTCTTCTTATGGACCATGAATTGGCCTTTATTGTGTGAATGCTGAAGACAACGCTTTGATCTGCAACAGACGCTGATCTCCTTTGATCCTATCAGAGTGAATCCTGATCTGTGTGTGTGTGTGTGTGTGTGTGTGTGTGTGTGTGCGTGTGCGTGCGTGCGTGCGTGCGTGCGTGCGTGCGTGTGTGTGTGTGTGTGTGTGTGCGTGCGTGCGCGCGTGTGCGTGCGTGTGTGTGTGTGTGTGTTGGGGGGTCTCTTTGAGCGCCCCCCCCCCCCGGCCGTGTCCAGCAGCCATGCCAACATTAAAAAAGCAGCAACAGGAGGAGACTCTTGGTCTCTTCCTGTTACAAGAGTAAAAAGTGTTGTGACATCACAAGTCTCTCAATCACATCATATTGTCTGCCCAAGCTGCTGAACAGGAGTAGGGCCAATCAAAAGATTACCAGTCACTTTTTAGTTACTTTCAGCAGCTGCCGACAACATGCCCCCTGATCTCAACATCAAATCAGTGGTTTTTCTAAAAACTCAGTTCTGATCACTGCCTGGCCTCCTGCTGATCATATTTAACCTTTGACCTTCATTCTCTCTTCTATTTATATCTGACTCACTTTTATTATCACATTTTTACTACCACCATTTGTTTCTTGATTTCTTTTAGTGATTCTTAAAGCCAGGAAGTTTCCATTTTAAATGACTTTAGTTTTGTGTCTTTGATGTTTGTGATCTGCTTTTTTCCTACAAAAGTAAACAAGTGAATGAACATCCTCCAAGCTGAAAAGTAGAACTTCAAGATGGGAAATGGACTGTTTCCAGGTACAAAAGTATTTATTTGGAAAACTAAGGTGAAGCAAGACCCAGTCTCTCAGGAGACACGGGTTCAAATCCCAGTTGAAGCCATTGAATGGAATGTCTTGCTCAAACCAACAAGTCATGATTCACTCCCATCATTTCTGGTCCTGATATGTTGGACACTTGTCACACCCTGTGAATTTCACCCCACTAAAACCTCCAGGCTCAAACTGGTCCAGTCCTACAACCAGGCTAATCAAGGTGATTGATGTGAAACACTGTGGACTCCACACATCTCCGTATCAACATGAGGATCAAACATCTGGACGGAAGACGCATGGCAAAAGACGAGACACTGCTCTCAGAGTGAGCTCATTCCTCACCTCTCAAGGAGAAGACACATTGATTTGAGGACATCTTGGCAGGAGAAGACCTGTGACATGAGAGCCAATTGAAACTGATGAGGAAAAATGATCTCCTTTCAGAAGTCTGATATGAATGATGACATTCAAATCTGATGTTCAGACTGCAGTCAGTGTTTGTAAAGGATGACGATTAGGAAGGAGCAATTAATGAGCTGAATGTCTCCTTGGAAGTTGTACAAATGGGACTAAACCCATATTTTCCAGAGTTGAACTGAGTTTTGGAGTTTAAAAAAAGCTTCCTTTGTGTTTCTGCCCAGTTTCGAACAGGGGACCTTTTGCGTGTGAAGCAAACGTGATAACCACTACACTACACAAACTATGCATGAGACCAATAGGGTGGTAGAATTCTGAGATTAAAGGGGTCAGAGTCTGCAAAATTCTCTTTCTCATGGTTTTGCAGGAGTAATATGAATCCCAAAACCTGGAATTAGAGAGGAGTGAGTTCACTACTATCAAAACATTGAACAGATTCAATGTTTTATATATCAAAAACTATATACTATATACAGTATATAAAGCTTAATTTGTAATATTTATAATATATTTATTTGTATGAACAGCCATATACAATAAAATATATTAATACAGGCTGCGTTCTTATTTTTTTATCTGGATCAGTTGGTAGAGCATGAGACTCTTAAGCTCAGGGTTGTGGGTTCAAGTCCCACATTGGGCAGAGCTCTCTATTGAGACAGTGGTGTCCTTGAGGACAGAATGGTGGACTTGAGATGTGAACCTCACAGTTGAGAAGTCACCAGTGTGGATCTAGAGTAGCCTTGAGGGCCGTGGTCCTGCATGGTTTCAATGTCTCCTCACATTAACACAGCTGACAACAACGATTGGCTCGTCACCATGACAACTCAGCTGTGTTTGAACGTCCAGGACTGTGGCCCTTGAGGAGCAGAAAGGAGAAAGCCTGACTTTGCCTACCATCCACTGCATTGGCCAGGGTTCAGGCCCGAGGGTTATCAGGAACAACACACAGAAAACCTTACCCTCCCCTTTGAGGAATTGAACCCTGGTCTCCTCAAAAGGCAATACAGTAGGTTTAACCTGATGTAAAACCTTCCTGGAGCATGTTGTTGTGGCCGAGAGGTTAAGGCGATGGACTAGAAATCCATTGGGGTCTCCCTGCGTAGGTTCGAATCCTGCCAACAACGCTGCTCAATGCTTTCTCAAGGGTATTTGAAAGACTCCTTGTGGAGTCTTTTATAAAGTCAAACCTCTTAGTTGGAGACAACCTGCAATCAGAACAAAACCATGTTTCCACATGTGTGAATATTCAAAACTCTTTGTGAAAAACCTTCAACAAAAGTGGCTGAAGAAATCATTAATTGCACTTTGTGTTCATTCAGCAAACACATGGTTCCTCATGTCAAAACTTTAATCAGTCTTTCATTCCAGAGCTGAGACAACTGAACTCCACACATTGACTGGTGAGCAGTCACTTCTATGTTCAGTTTGGGAATTGAACCCAAGACCTCGGTGTTCTGAGATGAGAATTCCATGAATAGGTCAGACATATGCATGAGGAGAATGAAGCTCATATAAATGAATCATGAGACTCAAGAAGAGTCTTTGTGTAACAAAGTATTGAGCAGCGTTATTGTCAGGATTCAGACGCTGCATTGTAGCTCCTCCTTATGGAACTGTACCGATGTGCTAGCTACCACTACAGAGGGTGACGGTTGGTACACTGCACAAGCTGATGAGGTCAAAGGTCATGCTCTTGATCCACAGTGGCAACCTCTCCATTGTGAGACTCATAATTGAGGTGGCAATTCTACCATTTTGTTTTTGAGGACATCACTGTCTGAAAGCAAAGCCCAACGTGGGGCTTGAACCCACGACCCTGAGATTAAGAGTCTCATGCTCTACCGACTGAGCTAGCCAGGGAACTTGTTCTGTCCTCATGGAAGGTTCCCTGTAAAACCCTACACAGAAGACGTCCTGTTGACTGAGACTTGTTCACATTGTAAAAACTCCATTGTTGTCAGTGTGTCTGCTGCTGTTGTGTAAAAGTAAGACTTTTCTTGAACAGACAAGTTGTTGTCACTTGGAACGTTGTTGTGTAAATGGGATCTAAGACTCAGGTCAAAACCGACCCGTTAACATGTGACTGTCAGTCATTGAAATGTCCATCAGTGTGTTATAGAAGGTCTTCAAGTTTCAATAAGCAATACAGACACACTTTTAACTGTTGTGTTACAAAACATGAATTTTATTTTATTCTCAATGTCAAAAACATGAGCAAGGCTTTTTCACAAAACATGTGAAAACAAGCATGCTGATCCTCTGAAACACACACACACACACACACACACACACACACACACACACACACACACACACACACACACACACACACACACACACACAGAGAGATCAGGATTCACACTGATAGGATCAAAGGAGATCAGCGTCTGCTGCAGATCAAAGCATTGCCTTCAGCATTCACACAATAAAGGCCAATTCATCCTCCATAAGAAGGGCATTGGTCCACATATGATTGTAATGTTTTGTTTACAGGAAATCTGCAGGATGTTTGTCTGGAGAAAGGTTTAATTTCACAACAATCAAGAGACACTACCTTCAATCTATTGGCACCAAGTCAAGTCCAGTGTTTTCACAATAAAAAATATTTAATAATACAAAGGAAGTTCAAACTAGAAGAGATGAACCTAAACTTACCTCAGATAGTGTCAAACCTCCTGAAGATCTCAGCACCAAAACCACATTCTAAAATCCTTTCAATCCTGTCATGTTCAAATACCACAATATACCTTCAAGCTCCAAATGTGAAGAAGATCTCAACATCAACACAGACCCAACGCTTTGGTCACTAATCTGTAGAAACACATTCACAATGAGCAGAAACACCAATATACAGCTCAGACAATACAAGGTCCTTCACTAGTTCATTACAGGACAAAGATGTTCAAGATGGTCTCACTTCCTCTAACATATGTTCTAACTGCACAGCTGATCTCCTTGATACCTGTCTATACTGTGATCTCCTTGATACCTGTCTACACTGTGATCTCCCTGATACCTGTCTACACTGTGATCTCCTTGATACGTATCTACACTGTGATCTCCTTGGTACCTGTCTACACTCTGATCTCCCTGCTACCTGTCTACACTGTGATCTCCTTGATACCTGTCTACACTGTGATCTCCCTGATACCTGTCTACACTGTGATCTCCTTGATACCTGTCTACACTCTGATCTCCCTGCTACCTGTCTACACTGTGATCTCCTTGATACCTGTCTACACTGTGATTTCCCTGATACCTATCTACACTGTGATCTCCTTGGTACCTGTCTACACTGTGATCTCCCTGATACCTGTCTACACTGTGATATCCTTGATACCTGTCTACACTGTGATCTCCCTGATACCTGTCCACACTGTGATCTCCTTGATAATGTGATCTCCCTGATACTTGTCTCCACTGTGATCTCACTGATACTTGTGTACACTGTGATCTCCCTGATACCTTTCTACACTGTGATCTCATTGATACTTGTCTACACTGTGATCTCCTTGACACCTGTCTACACTGTGATCTCCTTGATACCTTTCTACACTAGGATCTCCTTGATACCTGTCTACACTGTGATCTCCCTGATACCTATCTACACTGTGATCTCCTTGACACCTGTCTACACTGTGTTCTCCCTGATACCTGTCTACACTGTGATCTCCCTGATACCTGTCTACACTGTGATATCCTTGATACCTGTCTACACTGTGATCTCCCTGATACCTGTCCACACTGTGATCTCCTTGATAATGTGATCTCCCTGATACTTGTCTCCACTGTGATCTCCCTGATACTTGTGTACACTGTGATCTCCCTGATACCTTTCTACACTGTGATCTCCTTGATACTTGTCTACACTGTGATCTCCTTGACACCTGTCTACACTGTGATCTCCTTGATACCTTTCTACACTAGGATCTCCTTGATACCTGTCTACACTGTGATCTCCCTGATACCTATCTACACTGTGATCTCCTTGACACCTGTCTACACTGTGATCTCCTTGATACCTTTCTACACTAGGATCTCCTTGATACCTGTCTACACTGTGATCTCCCTGATACCTATCTACACTGTGATCTCCTTGACACCTGTCTACACTGTGTTCTCCCTGATACCTGTCTACACTGTGATCTCCCTGATACCTGTCTACACTGTGATATCCTTGATACCTGTCTACACTGTGATCTCCCTGATACCTGTCCACACTGTGATCTCCTTGATAATGTGATCTCCCTGATACTTGTCTCCACTGTGATCTCCCTGATACTTGTGTACACTGTGATCTCCCTGATACTTTTCTACACTGTGATCTCCTTGATACTTGTCTACACTGTGATCTCCTTGACACCTGTCTACACTGTGATCTCCTTGATACCTTTCTACACTAGGATCTCCTTGATACCTGTCTACACTGTGATCTCCCTGATACCTATCTACACTGTGATCTCCTTGACACCTGTCTACACTGTGTTCTCCCTGATACCTGTCTACACTGTGATCTCCCTGATACTTGTCTACACTGTGATCTCCCTGATACCTGTCTACACTGTGATCTCCATGATACCAACCTACACTGTGATCTCCCTGATGCCTGTCTACACTGTGATCTCCCTGATACCTGTCCACACTGTGATCTCCTTGATAATGTGATCTCCCTGATACTTGTCTCCACTGTGATCTCCCTGATACTTGTGTACACTGTGATCTCCCTGATACCTTTCTACACTGTGATCTCCTTGATACTTGTCTACACTGTGATCTCCTTGACACCTGTCTACACTGTGATCTCCTTGATACCTTTCTACACTAGGATCTCCTTGATACCTGTCTACACTGTGATCTCCCTGATACCTATCTACACTGTGATCTCCTTGACACCTGTCTACACTGTGATCTCCTTGATACCTTTCTACACTAGGATCTCCTTGATACCTGTCTACACTGTGATCTCCCTGATACCTATCTACACTGTGATCTCCTTGACACCTGTCTACACTGTGTTCTCCCTGATACCTGTCTACACTGTGATCTCCCTGATACCTGTCTACACTGTGATATCCTTGATACCTGTCTACACTGTGATCTCCCTGATACCTGTCCACACTGTGATCTCCTTGATAATGTGATCTCCCTGATACTTGTCTCCACTGTGATCTCCCTGATACTTGTGTACACTGTGATCTCCCTGATACTTTTCTACACTGTGATCTCCTTGATACTTGTCTACACTGTGATCTCCTTGACACCTGTCTACACTGTGATCTCCTTGATACCTTTCTACACTAGGATCTCCTTGATACCTGTCTACACTGTGATCTCCCTGATACCTATCTACACTGTGATCTCCTTGACACCTGTCTACACTGTGTTCTCCCTGATACCTGTCTACACTGTGATCTCCCTGATACTTGTCTACACTGTGATCTCCCTGATACCTGTCTACACTGTGATCTCCATGATACCAACCTACACTGTGATCTCCCTGATGCCTGTCTACACTGTGATCTCCCTGATACCTGTCCACACTGTGATCTCCTTGATAATGTGATCTCCCTGATACTTGTCTCCACTGTGATCTCCCTGATACTTGTGTACACTGTGATCTCCCTGATACCTTTCTACACAAGTGAGGAAATGTATCAATGATGCACTTTTAATGTGAGGATCCACCGTTGAAATCCAAAGGCTTTTCAGAAACACGAGTTAGAACAATGTAAACTATTGCTGTGTGTCTATTCCACTGGAATGTTTTCTCCCTGTGAGGAAACACACTTTACACCGTTCTATAGCTCAGTTGGTAGAGTGGATCCTGGATTCATTTGTCAGAATCACTCTGAGCCGATGTTCATTCAAGACTTTTGAGGCGTTACAATGGAAGGAAAGTCCTCCTCAGGACGACGTCAACCAGGTGGATGGAGAGTCTTCACAGGAAGTTGAGGAAGTATGAGTGAGAACAATGGATCCCATGGTGGTCCAGTAGTAAGTACAGTGATTCTGATGTTAAGTTTCCATGAGTTCATGCAAAACCACCTGATACCTGATACTATGTGCTGAAATAGCTCAGCAGGGAGAGCGTTAGACTGAAGATCTAAAGGTCCCTGGTTCAATCCCAGGTTTCAGCAAAGACGACTGTAGTTTTCCTCCTCTCTCTTCATGAGCCTGACCTCATGAGGGTACCCCCACCTTCTGCTCATGTGATCTAATTGCAGTTATTTAAACACACACATAGCCACTTTTTTACATCTGAACCGCTAAGTTGTGCCACTAAACCACTTCCTCATGACCACCAGAGTTCTAACTGGATGTTCCAGTTTCCTTTCCTTCAAAGTGATGAATGAACCTCCTCTTACCTTCACATGGAGGAACCAGGGGAGGAGGAGCCAGGGGGGGAGGAACCAGGGGAGGAGGAGCCAAGGGGGGAGGAACCAGGGGAGGAGGAATCAGGGGAGGAGGAGCCAGGGGGGGAAGAACCAGGGGAGGAGGAACACCGAAGATTAAAGTGCAGACTCACAGTTTACACTGAAACTTCTCCCAACGCTACACACCTGCTCACACACTCACACCTACACACCCCTAGCATGCACTGAGAGAGAGAGAGAGACAGAGAGAGAGAGAGAGAGAGAGAGAGAGAACTGTGTGTCCAGGACAGTGTACTGTCCTCAGACTGAACAGTGACACTCGTGAGGTGTGAAGCTGGAGCTGCTGGAGGAGGGCGGAGCTCCAAATTTTTTTTGCAGCCGAATTTTTTTTTGCAGCCGAATTTTTTTTTGCGGCTGAATTTTTTTTGCAGCCGAATTTTTTTTTGCAGATGAATTTTTATACACATTGAATTTTTACACACTGAATATTTTTAGATGTTTTAGACAGCTTTTCAAATTCAAAGTCTGATTTCGATGGTAAAAAAATTCAGAGTTACAAATTCGAATTCAGAATCTGATGGCACAGTTTTCCTTCCATAGTATGTCCACATGAAGAAACATCCAGTACTCATGTTTTCCAGGCCTCGTTGGTGCAGTAGGCAGCGTCAGTCTCATAATGTGAAGGTGGTGAGTTGGATCCTCACACGGGGCAAGAGTTTTAGCTCTAATGCTGGATGTTGAACTAGAACGCTTGAAAGTCCACTCACTTTCTAGAACCACAGACAATCCAGTAATGCAAGTCAACTTTCAATGGGCCTGTTTCAGTGGCGGCTGGACAATAGAGGGCGCCAGAGAGCTGCCCTCCCTGGGGGTTTGAAGGTTTTTTTCTTTAATAAAACATGATTAAACTGGAATACTGTTGAAATATGTTTATGTCAACAAACTATCAATGGTTCCTGACCTGTATTCACTTCATTTTCTAACAAATTTCTAACATTCATTTTCCAACAATTTTCTAACAAACCACATTATTGATCTGATCTGGATCTGGGGCCTCATTTATAAAACCTTGCATAAGATTCCTACTAGAAATGTACGTGTTCCCAAAAGCAGGAAATAAAATGTGGATCAATAAAAGCGTGCGTACGCACATCCACACACACTTTCCTTTTATAGATCACAGTCCACCTGGAAGGTTGACGGTTCATCTCCTGCCCTCAACACGCCCACTTTCTACCATAAATGCTCAATGCAAAGAGCTTCGTCAATATTTCTGCATCTCAATCAGCCTGTTGATCATTTTGACTCTAAATCCTGAAGAAAAGATGAAGAAAAGGAATCTTACAGAAACTGAGTAGTCATGGAGGAGGAGAGGAGATGATAATACTTGGTGTCACAGAATCACAAACCAAGCTGTCATCAGGGGTTCAGCCAACCAAGGTAAGGCCTCCCTTTGACCGTACAATGATGCAGCTCTTGTCTGGCACCATGGCAGAACGCCTTCAAATGTTCATGTTTCAGAGAAACTCCAGCTTTGTAGTCCAGGCCTCTGGTCTCTGTAGTTCAGGTTCACTATGAAGAGCAGAAGATAAATGAAGAGGTGAAGTTTCTCCTGGAGGATCAATAAAGTATGTTTTCTTCTTTTATATCACACTGTCTCACATGAGACATGAACAAACAATATGAGCAATTCTTCACTCCCTGGTTTATGAGATGTTCCTGATCACCCCCCAGTGGCTCCATGGTGTAATGGTTAGCACTCTGGACTCTGAATCCAGTGATCTGAGTTCAAATCTCAGTGGAACCTGACTTTTCATGAACAAAAACACAATGTGAGTAGATCTCTATCCTGCACTGAGTGCAAACACTGAAAATAACCACTGACAGCAATAATGACTCACAAGTAGTGATGCTCAATGAAGCCTCATGAACCACTTCTTTATTTTCTCACCACCAGATGGCACTGTTGGTTTGAAGGTTGACACTGAAGGACTGAAGCAGTGGAGTGTGTTTTAAACAGTGATGTGCAGTCAGGGGCAGCAGGTCTAGCACTGCTAGCACTGTCAAAAATTATTAATCTTTTTAAATAATAATTTAAAAGTGATTCTAAAATCTGTGTCTGATAATCAATTAGTGACTTTAGCAACTTTATCCAGAAGACGACTGGTTATATTGTGTGGAGGTCAAATCTCCTATGTCCTCTAAACACATCACAGCTCCTTTCCTCTGCTGGGGCTAGCAGTAGCTTCATTGCTAACCTCTGATGGAAGCTGGACCTGCTATTGGGTTAAAATGTTGAGTGACAGTATCATCAGCCAATCAGATTCTGATGTGTTATTGACAGAACGCTTTAGGGCCAGCAGAGTTTCTAGTGCTGGTCTGGGTGTGGTCATTGAAATGAGCTTGTCTGATTGGCTCATGGGCAGGAGGTGATGACTCTGTCATTATCTGCTACTCTGGAGTGATGGAGGCTGATTTAACATCAAGATCATGATACGATTGAAGATCTGCTTTGGGGAACTTTTTCAAGGTGCCTGTTTGCAGAAAAAATGTAAATTGTGAGTAGAAGAAGACCGACACAGAAATGATGAGCGAACTCAGACCAACAAAGTCTTTGTGCAGCATTTTACAGCAGGATGATTTAATCTACAAGTGATGGTGATGCTAGTTTGTTTTTGACTTTCTCTGGATTAGATCGGTGCTGCTGTTGGCATTTGGTGGTGTTTTTGATTGTAAAGTGGTGTTTCCCATACAATGGTGACACAGACAAAGTGTGCATGCATGACAGTCGTGTGTCAACCTGTTGGAAACACTGGAGAATGATGTGATGGTGAAGCTGCTCAGTGGAGTCTTGATGTGTTGTGCTTGTTGATCAGCTGTCATGTTGGTGTGGATTAAGTCCTGATGCATAGTAGTGGCCTTACATTGTGTTTTTACTGTAGGACATAATGTGTGTGGGGGAGGGGGGTATTTTGTTACTGCTGGCCCTGACTGAAACTACTGGTTTTAAATGTTTGTTAAAGAGACAGCGCCATCAGAAAGTAAAGACAGTGTTTCATGAAGCTTCATGTGGCCAGTATGGGGATTGAACCCATGACCTTGGTGTTATTAGCACCACACTCTGACCAACTGAGCTAACCGGCCCACTTTGGTGAAAACAATTTGTATGTGACTTTAAATGTTTTCTATACAACAGCAAAACCAGATGTGAGCTTTTATTGTTTAGTGTAACGTAACAATCCTGAAAATATCTCCACTTCTAGTGGCGGCGTTCTCCTCCTTTCCTGAAGGACTTCATGTTTCACTCCAGCAGTTCTGATCCATCTGGAGCTTTATTTTCTTTTTAATTCCACATGGTGTCTGACTTCGGATGAGAAGGTTGAGGGTTCAAGTCCCATCATGGTTAGAAATATCCATCATGAAGTGTGTGAAGTACCATGACAGAGCCTCACCATGGTTTCACCACATTTACTGGACTTCTGATGGAAAAGCTGCTTCTGCTCACCTCACAGTCATTCTGTCCTAAACTGCCCACATGTAGAAGTCATAGCACACTATTCCTTTAAGTTTTGATGTGCTTTTTACATCCATGCGCCCAAGCTAGCATGCCAGCATATTATTTTTAACATGCTAATATGTATGGGAGCTAACGTGTGCTATGTGAGTCAATGTGTACTGTGTGAAGACGTTTCAATAAAGTATTAGTAATAGTCAAAAAAACTGTCAAGAAAATAAGAGTAACAGTGAAAAAGTATCAATAAATTACCAACTCGAGCTACGAGCTACACTCGGTAGAGCCAAGATCTTCACCAATGCCACATTTCTTTAAGGAACCAAGTTAGCATTGCTAGCATGATAGCCATTAGGTTATCTTAATGCTAACTGGGTAGGCCAGAAAACTATAACACTGAGCCACGAGCTCCTCACGGCTTCCTGCAGCCAAATGACATCATTTTAGCCGCCACGCCCCTCAGTGCAGTCCTGTTCACGTGGACGTCACCGCTCCGTGTGCCTCCCAATTCTTCTGACTACACGGACGGAGACGTGAGGAAAAAAAGGTGGAGCTGAAGAGGAGGAAGACTGAAGACTTGGTTCTAAAGACACAAAAAGCATCAAGCTGCACATCCACACTGAAAACACAAGATGTGCTTCGTCAATATTTTTGCATCTCAATCAACCCGTTGATCACTTTGACACTAAATCCTGAAAGAAAAGATGAAAAGGAAGAGCAAAAAAGTAATGGAGGAGGTGGAGGTGATATTATTTGGTGTCACAGAATCACAAAGTTGTATAGAGTGTGGTTGGGGGTTCAGCTAATGACAATTAAGGAAGACCCTCCCTTTGACCGTTGCACAATGAGGAAGCTCTGCTCTGCCACATGGCATCATGGGAGAAAGTATAATACAACTCCTTTAAAGGTTCATGAACACACCGGGATGTTTAAACATGCCCTGCTGTCAGAAGAGGGATTTGAACCCACGCCTCCAGAAGAGACTGCGACCTGAACGCAGCGCCTTGGACCTCTCGGCCATTCTGACCTAAAAACACCCAGGTCACGTGTAGCCGAGGACGTTCTGGGTTCTCTAGTTCATCTCATCTCACACCTTCAGAGACAGTGGTGTCCTCAAGAACAAAATGGTAGGATTGACATCTGAAGCTCTCTCTTATGAGTCTTCCAGTGGAGAGGTCACCACTGTGGAGCAGGGGTGTCAAAAGCCCCGTTTCCACTGCACAAAAAGTACTGGGATAGAACGGTATAGTCTGTTACGGTTCACGTTTCCACTGCAGGAATTTGTGATTTTCCTCTCCGTCGGGGTACCAGGACCATGGAACGGGTCTGAGTTTGAGGAGCTGATTGGTCAGTGATTTACTACAATATTTTAATATGTAAGCTGGATGAATCCTCTGCTGTCAGTGTGGTCAGCTTTGCACTGGTTTTTATTTTGGAGGGGGGGGAGGGGGGGTTCCTTTTCTTTTCTTTGCTACTCAACTTTCATGTTGGTCATGAAAGAGCAGATGAGGCAGGGGGAGACCGGGGCTCAGGACTTTGCATCACGTTGGAGCTTTCTGTTAGCAGCATAGCGTCAGCGTGCCGAGTCTGTCTTTGCATCGCGTCTGTGGTTTCTGTTCAAACGCGATGCTGCAGCGGTCAGTGTTCTATTCAATGGTGGTCAGCGCTACTGCATCACTGCTGCATCACCATGGTTAGTTATTTCTAGCTGCTGAAAGTAACTAAAAAAGCAACTTCTAATCTAATTTAGTTACTTTTAAAAACAAGCAATTAGTAAAATAATTGGGTTACTTTAAAAGGAGTAACTAGTAATCAGTAATCAGATTAGTTTTTCAAGGTAACTGTGGCAACACTGCTCAGTTCTCATGTTTGGTTTTTAAAACACCTTCGGTGCTTAAAACAAGAAAATTCCAGATGAAATAGTGTGTCTGCCTCTCCTTTGTTCTTAGTGTCTCCATGGCAACAGATGCTGTTCTACTTTAATCTCCTTTCATCTCTTCCATGAGGAGCCTCTCTCATCACTTTGTATGGGACATTGTTTTGTTGGTTTTTTCAATTGTGTTTGGAAGCAGTTATGTGAATCATTAACAAAAGTCATAACAACGTCTTCCTGATGTTCTTTTTGTGTCTGTGCTCCAGCAGTGCAGGACGAGTTATTCAGTAAAAAACTGAGACGCTGTCACATGGTGGAGGGGCGGAGCCACGCCGTACTGCACCTTACACACCATTTCCTGTTTCATTTAGACACCTGCACACAAAACTGTTAAATACAGAAAGTAGCAACGTGGCTCCTTGTAGCACAACAGAGCCACTATGAGCCACGTATAGTGCTAACCCCCTTTTAGCACCAGTGTTTATGAGTTCATCATGAAACCCTGATTTGACCCTTCATAAGTTACTAAGGCCACATTTAGAAATAAATACATAAAGAGCTTTTTCTACAATCATTCATTGCTACAATAAATGGAGCAGTTTTTTTCTCAGGGTTTCCAATGGGAGTTTTGGTTTGATCTCTACGACATTCCTAGAGAGATCACACCATGGCTGTGGAGGACATTGGTCATTTTAGTGACTGGAGGTGGCGCTAGAGAGCACATTGTTATATAATTAAGGGCTAATTGAATTAATGCTCTAACTGCTGGGATTTGAACCCAGGATCTCCTGTTTACGAAAGAGGCACTTTGACCAGCTAAGTCACAGCGCCTCCTGCAGAGCATTTTTAGTGCTGCTTTACCTGGTGTCAGATGTTCTGCAAACACATCTTTACATTTGATCACAGTCTGAAAAAGATGTAGAAAAAAACACATTACAATTTTCATTACAGGCTGTCACTGTCACAGGGTGTAAAGTTAGATTTACTTTGTTTTACATAAAAACTGTCAGATTACAAACAACATTGAGAGTCTGTTTCTTGATCTATGATCAAATTTCATATTCTGATGCTTCAAAGTGTGAAAGTTGTGTGAAAGTATTAGAGTCTCATGCTCTAGTGACTGAGCTGGTCAGGCTACTTGTTCTGTAGTGATGAAGGACGAGTGTAAAATCCTCCACTGAAGACCTTCAGGACCACGGTTGACTGTGACTTGCTCACATTGTGGAAACTATTTGAAGCTACATCCACAGTTGCTATGGAAACAGGAGCAGAACCAGAACTCTTTCAGAACCATGACGTCATCACAAGAACAGCTGATATTGCAGAAAGCCTCATTTTAAAAGAAACAATAGCACTTGGATTCATTGTTCGGAGGAGAGAAGGACAATCAAGCAACAGCTGCTGAAAAATAGACACAAGTTCAACACAATGTGAGCTTCAACTTGTCAGCCTTCTGTTGGTGATTTTCATGGACAGGGTGTCGAGGTGCAGCTGAGGCCAGAGGAGACAACAAGTCAACGAGGCTGACAGTAAGGTAAGGCTCTATACTTTCTCTTTCACTGGACTTACACTTTCTTACAGGCCTTGTTTTCTTACTGGGAAGAGAAAATCCCTGCTGACTTCACACAGTTGTGATCTGAAGTCAGATCCTGAAAACCTGAACTGTCACTAGCAGAGGATGGTTTCGATCCATCGACTTCTGGGTTATGGGCCCAGCACGCTTCCACTGCGCCACTCTGCTTAGTGCATGACTGCTTCTTCCCAAATCAACTTTCCTTGTAGGATCTTGTTTCCCACTGAGGTCCTGGTTTAGGTGTATGAGGGACATGAAAGTCTACTTGAATTGATCCCCCAACCATTTACTGGAGCACCATTTGTTTCCAGTGTGGTTTTGGACTTGTTGACAGTGTTGGCTTGGAGAGAAAATATCATCAGGGTGAAGGTGTGAGATGAGAGGAACTAGAGAACCCAGAACGTCCTCGGCTACACGAGACCTGGGGCCTCATTTATAAACGTTGCGTACACACAAAAGAATGCGTACGCCACTCTCTACGCAAACCGTGGGATTTATAAAAAGAGAACTTGACGGGAAAATGTGTGGTCCTCTACGCCAACTCTGACCCAGGCGTACGCACATAACTGGGGGAAGGAGAAACTGCGCCACCGATGGCAGAAGAAAGAAACGGGAGAAACTGTGTGAAACTCACCGTGTAAAATAAATAGTTATATGACCTCTCATATATGGACAGTTTATTTGCAAGAAATGGATAGTAAAAAATAAAATTTCTACAATGAATAAACAAACATACTCCCTGGAGTGCACACAGGAAACATATGATTAAGACAATAGTAAGACAACAGTAGGGCAAATGATGTTTCCACTGATATGAATGCAGTGTAACATCCTATATCATATAGCCCATATAGCAGTGTTGGGCGCAGACTGGAGGCCGGCGCTGTACGTGATGGGTGGCTTCTAGGTACGGAGAATTCATGTGGAAATCCTGAGACTTGCAATTTTGTAGGAGTGTTTAACCCGTTCAGCGACCTTGCAGGTGACAGTGGAGAACCCTAACCCTCAAGCGGTGGCTGCTCACCCCTTTTCCTCACCCACAAGGCGCAGAGGAGAGGACCTAGAATCTATAGTATTGTGGAGCGCACCATCGGGCTCCTGAAGGGCAGGCGGCGGTGTCCCCCTCCACCTCCGTCACCACTCCACTCAGGAGGGATTCCCCGATGACCCCCTCCAGTGTTTCCTCCAGCGGGGTGAGCTCCGGAGGGCCCGTTCCCCCGCCCGGGGCACAGACGCTCTGCCTGTGTGACGCCAGGCGCTTTTTTGCGTCTACTTTGATGTCTGACCACTTTTTTTTCACGTCAGCCACACTCCGACCTTCTGAGGTCACAGCATTGACACCATCCGCCACATGCTGCCAATCTAGAGCCTTTTTGGCATTGGTGACCCCAACATTGACCCTAACCCTAACCCAACACTGTGTCCACCAAATAATATCGCCTTCCTCTTCTCCACCTCCCCGACCAGAACTTCCACCTCACATTGGGTGAAGTTGCGTTTCTTGGCTTTTCTTTCTGCTTTCGGCATGCTGTCAGTCGTGAATCAATATTCATGAGAGGCGTTTCTCTGAATATTTATAGGCAAATATGGGCGTGGTATGACCCGCACACAGGTGCGCCACATTTAGAGTGGATTGTGATTTATAAAGGGAAATCGGCGTAGGCCGTGCGTGCGCACTGTTTTATAAATCAGGATATTTTTGTGCATACACACTTTCTGTGTTTCGTGCGTACGCCAATTTTGACGTCAATCCTACGCACAGTTTTATAAATGAGGCCCCTGGCACATGGCACCATGGGAGAAAGTATAATACAACTGAAATCACAGGTTCTGCTGTCAGAAGTGGGATTTGAACCCACGCCTCCAGAAGAGACTGCGACCTGAACGCAGCGCCTTGGACCTCTCGGCCATTCTGACCTAAAAACACCCAGGTCACATGTAGCCGAGGAGGTTCTGGGTTCTCTAGTTCATCTCATCTCACACCTTCACCCTGATGATGTTGTTTGGTCGTCCAAGAGTTTTCTCTCCAAGCCAACAATCAGGGACTACAAGCTCCAGTGGAGCTGCAGAAGCTACTGACGCTAGGAGTAGGAGGAGTGGAGCCATAGACCTATAGAACTAGAATTATATAGAGGTTTATGAGCAGATATCTACTTCTAAATTTCTATGTGGTCTGTCTTCTGTGTCTTTGGTGTGTTTGGTGAGTCACAGCGCCCCTAAAGGCCTGCATGTGTACTACATGCCCTGAAGCCTTGTGTTGAGCCGTGTTCATAGTGAGGTGTGGACAGAATTGTTTTGGAGAAGGCTGGGGAGAACAAAGAGGTTTTTTTCGTCATGTGGATGAAGCCTTACACTTGCAGGCCCAGCAGACGACCTTTGTCAGAGCAGAGAAGAAGCTCCTGAAGACTTTGAGTCACTTTGGTTGACGCTGGCAATCAAGACGCAACAAGAGGTGACACATTCTAAACACTTTGCTGGAGAACTAGACTTTTTGAAAAGTTCATGGAAATTGGGAGAATGGAACTTTCTGAAAACGTTGTTGTTCTTGTTTATTTCACAGCAGCCACACGTCTGTAAAGCAGCGTTGTAACTTTTCAACTGCAGTTTATTTCTCACCTCCAGTGCTTTCAGAAATACATTTCACTGAACTGATTCAGTAATAAAAGAGAGTTTTTGTATGAGCGGCCATGTTGGTCTGGTTTTAACTGCAGGAGTTGGTGCTTTTCGTGATGCGTTCAGGTGCATCACGTAAGCCTGCACTCCAACATTTCAACAAGCTGCGGTGCTCCTGCAGTAGCGATGTTACAAGTTAATGTGATTAAAATATGACTTATTGTGTGAATGCTGAAGGCAATGCTTTGATCTGCAACAGACGCTAATCTCCTTTGATCCTATCAGAGTGAATCCTGATCTGTGTGTGTGTGTGTGTGTGTGTGTGTGTGTGTGTGTGTGTGTGTGTGTGTGTGTGTGTGTGTGTGTGTGTGTGTGTGTGTGTGTGTGTGTGTGTGTGTGTGTGTGTGTTTCAGAGGATCAGCATGCTTATTTTTACATGTTTTGTGAAAAAGCCTTGCTCATGTTTTTGACATTGAGAATAAAATAAAATTCATGTTTTGTAACACAACAGTTAAAGTGTGTCTGTATTGCTTATTGAAACTTGAAGACCTTCTATAACACACTGATGGATATTTCAATGACTGACAGTCACATGTTAACGGGTCGGTTTTGACCTGAGTCTTAGATCCCATTTACACAACAACGTTCCAAGTGACAACAACTTGTCTGTTCAAGAAAAGTCTTACTTTTACACAACAGCAGCAGACACACTGACAACAATGGAGTTTTTACAATGTGAACAAGTCTCAGTCAACAGTGGTCGTCTTCTGTGTAGGGTATTACAGGGAACCTTCCATGAGGACAGAACAAGTTGCCTGGCTAGCTCAGTCGGTAGAGCATGAGACTCTTAATCTCAGGGTTGTGGGTACGAGCCCCACGTTGGGCTTTACTTTCAGACAGTGGTGTCCTCAAGGACAAAATGGTAGAATTGGCACCTGAAGCTCTCAATTATGAGTCTCCCAGGTGAGTGGTCACCACTGTGGACATCAAACTTTGGTCCTCTGGTGCTGCAGCCCTGCACGTTTTCCACGGCTCCCTCACCTGAATGTCTTGATGGTTCATCACCACATTCAGCACAAAGCCAGATAACGAGCTGCTCATTGCGATCAGCTGAGTGGAAGCAGGGAGACATGCAAATTGTTCAGGACTGGAGCTTAGCCCCGCTTGGCTGCAGATCTGGATCTTATGAATCCTCTGTTGTTGTTTACATCCTCCACTTTGCACTTGTTTAGTTAACTGTTATTTTTTGCAGCTGCAGAGCTGCAGCCGCAACTTCTGTGTTTGTTCTGAGGGAGCGAACGCTCTGGTGGGCTGCAGCGCAGACACGGGAACCTTGAGCTTTCTGTTCAAACGCAGGAGCAGCCTGAGGTTCAATGCTTCCTTTAGAACCTCCTTTAACCTAAAACACACTGATGCTTCCTTTAGAACCTCCTTTAGCCTAAAACACACTGATGCTTCCTTTAGAACCTCCTTTCGTCTAAAACACACTGATGCTTCCTTTAGAACCTCCTTTAGCCTAAAACACACTGATGCTTCCTTTAGAACCTCCTTTAACCTAAAACACACTGATTCTTCCTTTAGAACCTCCTTTAGCCTAAAACACACTGATTCTTCCTTTAGAACCTCCTTTAACCTAAAACACACTGATGCTTCCTTTAGAACCTCCTTTAGCCTAAAACACACTGATGCTTCCTTTAGAACCTCCTTTAACCTAAAACACACCGATGCTTCCTTTAGAACCTCCTTTAGCCTAAAACACACTGATGCTTCCTTTAGAACCTCTTTTAGCCTAAAACACACTGATGCTTCCTTTAGAACCTGCTTTCGTCTAAAACACACTGATGCTTCCTTTAGAGCCTCCTTTAGCCTAAAACACACTGATGCTTCCTTTAGAACCTCCTTTAGCCTAAAACACAATGATGCTTCCTCTAGAACCTCCTTTAGCCTAAAACACACTGATGCTTCCTTTAGAACCTCCTTTAGCCTAAAACACAATGATGCTTCCTCTAGAACCTCCTTTAGCCTAAAACACACTGATGCTTCCTCTAGAACCTCCTTTAGCCTAAAACACACTGATGCTTCCTTTAGAACCTCCTTTAGCCTAAAACACACTGATGCTTCCTTTAGAACCTCCTTTCGTCTAAAACACACTGATGCTTCCTTTAGAACCTCCTTTAGCCTAAAACACACTGATGCTTCCTCTAGAACCTCCTTTAACCTAAAACACACTGATGCTTCCTTTAGAACCTCCTTTAGCCTAAAACACACTGATGCTTCCTTTAGAACCTCCTTTCGTCTAAAACACACTGATGCTTCCCTTAGAACCTCCTTTAGCCTAAAACACACTGATGCTTCCTTTAGAACCTCCTTTAACCTAAAACACACTGATTCTTCCTTTAGAACCTCCTTTAGCCTAAAACACACTGATTCTTCCTTTAGAACCTCCTTTAACCTAAAACACACTGATGCTTCCTTTAGAACCTCCTTTAGCCTAAAACACACTGATGCTTCCTTTAGAACCTCCTTTAACCTAAAACACACCGATGCTTCCTTTAGAACCTCCTTTAGCCTAAAACACACTGATGCTTCCTTTAGAACCTCTTTTAGCCTAAAACACACTGATGCTTCCTTTAGAACCTGCTTTCGTCTAAAACACACTGATGCTTCCTTTAGAGCCTCCTTTAGCCTAAAACACACTGATGCTTCCTTTAGAACCTCCTTTAGCCTAAAACACACTGATGCTTCCTTTAGAACCTCCTTTAACCTAAAACACACTGATGCTTCCTATAGAACCTCCTTTAGTCTAAAACACACTGATGCTTCCTTTAGAACCTCCTTTCGTCTAAAACACACTGATGCTTCCTTTAGAACCTCCTTTAGCCTAAAACACACTGATGCTTCCTTTAGAACCTCCTTTAGCCTAAAACACACTGATGCTTCCTTTAGAACCTCCTTTAACCTAAAACACACTGATTCTTCCTTTAGAACCTCCTTTAGCCTAAAACACACTGATTCTTCCTTTAGAACCTCCTTTAACCTAAAACACACTGATGCTTCCTTTAGAACCTCCTTTAGCCTAAAACACACTGATGCTTCCTTTAGAACCTCCTTTAACCTAAAACACACCGATGCTTCCTTTAGAACCTCCTTTAGCCTAAAACACACTGATGCTTCCTTTAGAACCTCTTTTAGCCTAAAACACACTGATGCTTCCTTTAGAACCTGCTTTCGTCTAAAACACACTGATGCTTCCTTTAGAGCCTCCTTTAGCCTAAAACACACTGATGCTTCCTTTAGAACCTCCTTTAGCCTAAAACACACTGATGCTTCCTTTAGAACCTCCTTTAACCTAAAACACACTGATGCTTCCTATAGAACCTCCTTTAGTCTAAAACACACTGATGCTTCCTCTAGAACCTCCTTTAGCCTAAAACACACTGATGCTTCCTCTAGAACCTCCTTTAGCCTAAAACACACTGATGCTTCCTCTAGAACCTCCTTTAGCCTAAAACACACTGATGCTTCCTTTAGAACCTCCTTTAACCTAAAACACACTGATGCTTCCTTTAGAGCCTCCTTTAGCCTAAAACACACTGATGCTTCCTTTAGAGCCTCCTTTAACCTAAAACACACTGATGCTTCCTATAGAACCTCCTTTAGTCTAAAACACACTGATGCTTCCTTTAGAACCTCCTTTAGCCTAAAACACACTGATGCTTCCTTTAGAACCTCCTTTAGCCTAAAACACACTGATGCTTCCTATAGAACCTCCTTTAGTCTAAAACACACTGATGCTTCCTTTAGAACCTCCTTTCGTCTAAAACACACTGATGCTTCCTTTAGAACCTCCTTTAGCCTAAAACACACTGATGCTTCCTTTAGAACCTCCTTTAGCCTAAAACACACTGATGCTTCCTTTAGAACCTCCTTTAACCTAAAACACACTGATTCTTCCTTTAGAACCTCCTTTAGCCTAAAACACACTGATTCTTCCTTTAGAACCTCCTTTAACCTAAAACACACTGATGCTTCCTTTAGAACCTCCTTTAGCCTAAAACACACTGATGCTTCCTTTAGAACCTCCTTTAACCTAAAACACACCGATGCTTCCTTTAGAACCTCCTTTAGCCTAAAACACACTGATGCTTCCTTTAGAACCTCTTTTAGCCTAAAACACACTGATGCTTCCTTTAGAACCTGCTTTCGTCTAAAACACACTGATGCTTCCTTTAGAGCCTCCTTTAGCCTAAAACACACTGATGCTTCCTTTAGAACCTCCTTTAGCCTAAAACACACTGATGCTTCCTTTAGAACCTCCTTTAACCTAAAACACACTGATGCTTCCTATAGAACCTCCTTTAGTCTAAAACACACTGATGCTTCCTCTAGAACCTCCTTTAGCCTAAAACACACTGATGCTTCCTCTAGAACCTCCTTTAGCCTAAAACACACTGATGCTTCCTCTAGAACCTCCTTTAGCCTAAAACACACTGATGCTTCCTTTAGAACCTCCTTTAACCTAAAACACACTGATGCTTCCTTTAGAGCCTCCTTTAGCCTAAAACACACTGATGCTTCCTTTAGAGCCTCCTTTAACCTAAAACACACTGATGCTTCCTATAGAACCTCCTTTAGTCTAAAACACACTGATGCTTCCTTTAGAACCTCCTTTAGCCTAAAACACACTGATGCTTCCTTTAGAACCTCCTTTAACCTAAAACACACTGATGCTTCCTATAGAACCTCCTTTAGTCTAAAACACACTGATGCTTCCTCTAGAACCTCCTTTAGCCTAAAACACACTGATGCTTCCTCTAGAACCTCCTTTAGCCTAAAACACACTGATGCTTCCTCTAGAACCTCCTTTAGTCTAAAACACACTGATGCTTCCTTTAGAACCTCCTTTAACCTAAAACACACTGATGCTTCCTTTAGAGCCTCCTTTAGCCTAAAACACACTGATGCTTCCTTTAGAACCTCCTTTAGCCTAAAACACACTGATGCTTCCTTTAGAACCTCCTTTAGCCTAAAACACACTGATGCTTCCTCTAGAACCTCCTTTAGTCTAAAACACACTGATGCTTCCTTTAGAACCTCCTTTAACCTAAAACACACTGATGCTTCCTTTAGAACCTCCTTTAGCCTAAAACACACTGATGCTTCCTTTAGAGCCTCCTTTAGCCTAAAACACACTGATGCTTCCTTTAGAACCTCCTTTAGCCTAAAACACACTGATGCTTCCTTTAGAACCTCCTTTAGCCTAAAACACACTGGTGCTTCCTTTAGAACCTCCGTTAGCCTAAAACCAGTGCTTCTCAAATGGTGGGGCGCGCCCCCCTGGGGGGGCGTGGTGGGGTGTCAGGAGGGGGTGTGAGGCGGGCCCGACTTTCAGTATTAGTGTCTTTATTCATGCTTGAAGGATTAAAAAAGGGCCTCCAGCCACTAGGTGGCAGCAGTGCTCAAACTAATCAACAGGCTGCCTGTTCAACCAGTAGAGTAGAAGAAGTACTACACACGAGCACCGGTGTACAGAGCTGGCGGAGGAGGAGGAGAGGTGGAGAAGTTTCTGACAGGAGTGAAAAGAAAAAAGGATGAGGCGTCAGAGGAAAAGAAAACAGGTGAGAGTAAACATAAACCTAGTAAGAGCAGGAGATATGACGATGCTACGTCGCCCTTAGGTTTACCATGAACACGTCGGAAACCAGGAAACACCCGTTTGTGTTTTATGCCTAAAAACTCTGGCAGCGGAGCATGAAACCAAATAAATGAAGACGGCACCTGGAGACCATACACCATACACCTGGAGACCATACACCATACACCTGGAGACCATACACCATACACCTGGAGACCATACACCATACACCTGGAGACCATACACCCGTTATGTCAGTAAGCCACTGGAGTTTTTTCATGGTAAACTCGATGAGTATGGCCAACAAGCCGATCATTTTGTCAGCGCGGCATCAGTAAACAAAAGAGCACTGTTAGCCTCTTACAAAGTTGCCCACCACATCGCAAGGTGCAAAAAACCTTAGCAGAAGAGCTAATCCTCCCCGCAGCATTGGACATGGTCACAATCATGCTCGGTGAGAAAAGTGCTGAGGCACTGAAGACTGTCCCTCTTTCTAATGACACGGTCGGGAGACGTATGTCTGACATTTCAGACGACCTCCAAGAACAACTAGCAGAACATCTAGCAGAACAACTAGCAGAACATCTTACTGTTTAAAGTTTTGAATGTTACTGTGTTCAGTTTTTAAAAATGCACATCCCAGTGAGTCATTTGCACTTTTTCTGTTTTGAGAATCACAATTCATAAACTAAACTTGGAAATTGCTTTAAGTTGTTCTCAGCTCATTTTCTTAATTTATTTTGATCATCAGGTGATTGTATGCAGAATGCTGGTGCCAGCCACTCATACAGTGGTTTATACAGATAAATAAATAAATATAATCAGGTTCTCAATGGTAGTACAATTCGGGGGGGGGGGGGCTGAAAAAAATTCTGTGTTCTAGGGGGGCATGACAGAAAATAATTGAGAACCACTGCTCTAACCAAAGTCTCTGCACTCTAGCCTCCAATACACACCCATGTTAAACTCCTAAATCGATTCGAAACTTGAAGGCTCGCAGTTTAAAACTGGTGATGGATAGAAAAAAGACGGTGACACTTCTGAAAAGATGACAAGAGTGGCAACGTTTTGTGAGTTACACCACGTTTCTAGCTGAAAGTTTGACCAAGCTGTTGGGGTTCAAAGTTGAAGGAGTTCACATTTTCTTCTACATCCACTTCCATGTTAAATTGAATTTGAAAAAGGTTAAATATTTTAAAAAGCTGAAAAGATAAAAAAAAAAAAAATTGAAGAAGTTTACAAAAAAGTTGAAAAAGGTGAACAGTTTAAAAGTTGAATGGTTGAAATCGGTTAAGATTTGAATAAGTTATAGGTAGTTAAAAGTTGAAAATGTCTCCATCCGTTAACATTGTAAAAAAATTGCACAAATGAGATTTGAAAAAGTTGAAACATAGCCATTCCTTCTCAGATACTCTCCTTTTATCTCCTTTGATCTCCATGAGGAGCTGAATTGAATCCACAGGAGGTAATGAGACATCGATGGACTCTGCTGCTCTCTGATTATGTAACTAAACACACCTGTGAGCTACAAGCTTTAAATACTGGAGTTTTAATCACAGCAGGAGGTCATAACTCAAGGGTTTTGGTCCAGAAGGATCTGCAGATGAACTTCATCCACAACTGATTGTTCTGAGAGAGCGAACGCTCCGGCGACTTGCCCCGCACTCGAGAGCGCTCCTCAAACTCAGACCTGTTCCATGGCCCTGGTACCCCGACGGAAGGGTAGCAGAAAAGCGGCCACCTTTGGAGCATACAAACTCCAAGCTGGTCCTGACTTGAAGTGTAGAAATCCCCTAAACCTGCAGCTTTATAACAATCACTGGAGTCCTTTAGGCTCTTCACATATCGGCTCGTTGGTCTAGAAGTATGATTCTCGCTTCGGGTGCGAGAGGTCCCGGGTTCAATTCCCGGACGAGCCCATTGGTCATCAATCATGATTCTTTGTGTTAAATTTCAAAAGAGGCTGTGTGTACGACCCTCCTCATATATTGACTTTCACTGAACCCCAGAAGTGTTTTGTGTGGCGGCCATAGTAAGGACTGTTTATTTTTTTGTTTCATATTATTCAACATGATAATATATATGTGAGCTAATGTGTGCTATATGAAGATATTTCAATAAAGTATTAGTAATAGTAGCAGAAAAAGCAGCAGAAAATAATATTAATAGTGAAAAAGCATCAATAAACTACCAACTAGAGCTACACTGGGTAGAGCGCAGATCTTCAGCAAAGCCACATTTGTTTCTAGAACAGAGTTAGAATCACTGGCATGATATCTATTAGCTCATCTCAATAATAACTAGGTAGACCAGGAAGTTACAAGACTGAGCAGGGAGCATCTCCATGGTAACAGATACTGATCTCCTTGATCAGCATCTGGAGCAGGAAGAGCGCCCCCTGATGGTGGAAGGAAAAGCTTACAACATGGTTTTCCCAGGGGTCTCCCATCCAAGTACTAACCAGGCCTGATACTGCTTAGCTTCTGAGATCAAAGGAGATCTGGGGTGTTCAGGGTGGTACGGCCATAAGAACCAGTGTCTGGAAGAAACGATCTTTTTATAGGGAAAATACTGTAATCTGAGTCCACTGAGCTCTGCAGTTGAATCACATGATGATTCAACTCTGATGGTGGGAACATGTCAACATGAGAGCATTGGTGGTTCAGTGGTAGAATTCTGCCACGCGGGCGGCCCGGGTTCAATTCCCGGCCAATGCAGCTCTTTTTAGGAATCATCAATAATTTTCAGGTTAAACTAACCTGCCTTGTCTGAATAAATTCAACCAGGAACAGAACAACCATTAGTCATGTTTACAGGCCTCGTTGGCGCAGTAGGCAGCGCGTCAGTCTCATAATCTGAAGGTCGTGAGTTCTAGCCTCACAACAGGGCAACAGGTTTAGCTAATTTGCTCAGTGTTGAACAAGAACAGTAGAAAGTCTGATCACTTTCAAAAACCACAGACAATCCAGTGATTTCAGTCAAATGTATCACTGAATGTATTAATTCAGTATCAACATTATTGACACATTTCAAAGCAGGAAGAATAGTAAAAGTACAAATGGTGGTATTCAACAGTAAACATCAAGAGGCTGAGAAAAAGCGTCTTGTCATGCAGGGTAAGTAACCACAACCACTGCATGAATGATTGAGACCAAAGAGAAGCAGAATGTTCAGCATCTTAGCAAGTTTTCCTGGAGAAAGATTCTTTCCTGAACGGTTCCATTATTTCTTGCAATAGTGATTGTTGGTCAGTATTTGTGAGACTCACAACAAAGACACTTTGGAGGTTTATTCCAGGTTGATTTCAGACGAGCCTGATTGACAACAAATGCCACAGTAAATGTGTTTTCAGTGTAAATTCAACTCTAAAAAGATCATTCCTTCCTGTTGCTGTTGCTTACGGCCATACCACCCTGAACACACCTGATCTCATCTGATCCTGGAAGCTAAGCAGGGTAGGGCCTGGTCAGGACTTAGATGGGAACAGCTCATGACCCCCCAAGTCCCTGTTGCTGGTCTTGGGGTTGAGCAGAATCCTGGATCAGAGGATTTTATGGGCTTGTGCCACCTGCTGGCCAGTTAATGTCACAACACTTTCTTTTAATGTAATTCCAGCTCATTGAAGGAGATTTATTATGTATTCATTCAGGACAATATAATTCCTGGGATTGATTTCATCCCTTTAACAATATATTCTGAAGTCTTACATCTTAATGGAGAAGGCCAGAGGATTCCAATTTACCAGTCACATTTGATCTCCAACAGATCAGAACTTTTGTAACTCAAGACAGATTCTTTTCAGGTCTTGTTCTCCTATTATGTGATTGTCTTTAAGATCTGTCTGGAGACACTGTTTTCACACTCACTACATTTTTACTGACAATAACACACATTTTAAATGCCAACAACATTTTATTAAGTGTATTTAGTATACTGAAACCATTATGTATTAACACAAACATTTAGTGTTTTGATATGAAATAATAACTACTATGAATTTACAAATACAATATAACAATAGTTAACAATGTAAAAGATTTACTGTTTAACATTACATTTGTTAATGTCAGAAAATGTGAAGGCAAATTTACAAATAACAAACATAAATACAACGATGTAATGCAAGACAAGTCACAACTATTTAACAATATACATATATAGACTTTTCATTTTCTACAAACACACCAAATGGAGGTGTTAATCATTCCTCCTCTTCTCCACCACAGTTTTAAAATGTTCACAGCTGGTGTACACCACACCCTCAAAACCAGGCGTGGTGGATTTTCTTGTTGTTGGGCAAAAGGTAAACATCTTCTGGTTTCCACGTACTTCTTCTTTTGATGGCGTGTACCTTTTGCGCAGGCCACCACACTGCGGTACTCGGCACGCCACACAGGGTTTGTTAGATTCCTTTGGCATGACGGTCTTGACGATGGGTGCAGGGGGGGGGGGGGGGGACAAACACCTGACTGCTGGACGGCCCAGCAAACTGAATAGACGGTGCCCGAGGCTGTGCTGGGACCACCAGCAGTATTGGTGCTGCTGAGACGGAGGTGGGGTGTGGGAGGTGGTCCTGGTGGCCTTGGGCTGGATGGTCCACTTTGAAGGTCCTGCCACCGGCTCTGGTTCCTCAGGCTCCTCAAAGTCCAATCTGCAAATACACAATAGACCATGAGGATTCAGGGACGAGGATTAGCCATTTAACATCATTCAGAAGTAAAAAACATGCTCCCTGCCAAAGAGCACCTCGGCCTGCCGGTTCATGCGCTGGATCTGCCGGGCCTCCATGCACGTCGTGTGGCGCCCCTGGACACCAGCAACCTGGAGGGATTCCACTCGGCTGTTTCACTGAACAGCAAACGCAATCAGGTACACCTGAGAAACACATGAAGAATAAAATATCTTATGTGTATCTGATGAATAATTTAAAACCAAATGGTGTAATGGTTAGCACTCTGGACTCTGAATCCAGTGATCTGAGTTCTAATCTCAGTGGAACCTGACTTTTCATGAACAAAAACACAATGTGAGTAGATCTCTATCCTGCACTGAGTGCAAACACTGAAAATAACCACTGACAGCAATAATGACTCACAAGTAGTGATGCTCAATGAAGCCTCATGAACCACTTCTTTATTTTCTCACCACCAGATGGCACTGTTGGTTTGAAGGTTGACACTGAAGGACTGAAGCAGTGGAGTGTGTTTTAAACAGTGGTGTGCAGTCAGGGGCAGCAGGTCTAGCACTGCTAGCCCTGTCAAAAATGATTTTTCTTTTTTTTTTAATAATAAATAAAAAGTGATTCTGAAATCAGTGTCTGGAATCAATTAGTGACTTTAGCAACTTTATCCAGAAGACGACTGGTTCTATTGTGTGGAGGTCAAATCTCCTATGTCCTCTGAACACATCACAGCTCCTTTCCTCTGCTGGGGCTAGCATTAGCTTCATTGCTAACCTCTGATGGAAGCTGGACGCTGCTATTGGGTTAAAATGTTGAGTGACAGTATCATCAGCCAATCAGATTCTGATGTGTTATTGACAGAACGCTTTAGGGCCAGCAGAGTTTCTAGTGCTGTTCTGGGTGTGGTCATTGAAATGAGCTTGTCTGATTGGCTCATGGGCAGGTGGTGATGACTCTGTTATTATCTGCTACTCTGGAGTGATGGAGGCTGATTTAACATCAAGGTCCATGATACGATTGAAGATCTGCTTTGGGGAACTTTTTCAAGGTTTTTTACAGAAAAAAAGTAAATTGTGAGTAGAAGAAGACCGACACAGAAATGATGAGCGAACTCAGACCAACAAAGTCTTTGTGCAGCATTTTACAGCAGGATGATTTAATCTACAAGTGATGGTGATGCTAGTTTGTTTTTGACTTTCTCTGGATTAGATTGGTGCTGCTGTTGGCAGTTGGTGGTGTTTTTGATTGTAAAGTGGTGTTTCCCATACAATGGTGCACACAGACAAAGTGTGCATGCATGACAGTCGTGGGGAGGGGGGTATTTTGTTACTGCTGGCCCTGACTGAAACTACTGGTTTTAAATGTTTGTTAAAGAGACAGCGCCATCAGAAAGTAAAGACAGTGTTGCATGAAGCTTCATGTGGCCAGTATGGGGATTGAACCCATGACCTTGGTGTTATTAGCACCACACTCTGACCAACTGAGCTAACCGGCCCACTTTGGTGAAAACAATTTGTATGTGACTTTAACTGTTTTCTATACAACAGCAAAACAAGATGTGAGCTTTTATTGTTTAGTGTAACGTAACAATCTTGAAAATATCTCCACTTCTAGTGGCGGCGTTCTCCTCCTTTCCTGAAGGACTTCATGTTTCACTCCAGCAGTTCTGATCCATCTGGAGCTTTATTTTCTTTTTAATTCCACATGGTGTCTGACTTCGGATGAGAAGGTTGAGGGTTCAAGTCCCTTCATGGTTAGAAAAATCCATCATGAAGTGTGTGAAGTACCACTAGAGAGCCTCACCATGGTTTCACCACATTTACTGGACTTCTGATGGAAAAGCTGCTTCTGCTCACCTCACAGTCATTCTGTCCTAAACTGCCCACATGTAGAAGTCATAGCACACTATTCCTTTAAGTTTTGATGTGCTTTTTACATCCATGCGCCCAAGCTAGCATGCCAGCATATTATTTTTAACATGCTAATATGTATGGGAGCTAACGTGTGCTATGTAAGTCAATGTGTACTGTGTGAAGACGTTTTCAAAAAGTATTAATAATAGTCAAAAAAACTGTCAAGAAAATAAGAGTAACAGTGAAAAAGTATCAATAAATTACCAACTAGAGCTACGAGCTACACTCGGTAGAGCGAAGCTCTTCACCAATGCCACATTTCTTTAAGGAACCAAGGTAGCATTGCTAGCATGATAGCCATTAGGTTATCTTAATGCTAACTGGGTAGGCCAGGAAGCTATAACACTGAGCCACGAGCTCCTCACGGCTTCCTGCAGCCAAATGACATCATTTTAGCCGCCACGCCCCTCAGTGCAGTCCTGTTCACGTGGACATCACCGCTCCGTGTGCCTCCCAATTCTTCTGACTACACGGACGGAGACGTGAGGAAAAAAAGGTGGAGCTGAAGAGGAGGAAGACTGAAGACTTGGTTCTAAAGACACAAAAAGCATCAAGCTGCACATCCACACTGAAAACACAAGATGTGCCTCGTCAATATTTTTGCATCTCAATCAACCCGTTGATCACTTTGACACTAAATCCTGAAAGAAAAGATGAAAAGGAAGAGCAAAAGTCCTGGAGGAGGTGGAGGTGATATTATTTGGTGTCACAGAATCACAAAGCTGTATAGAGTGTGGTTGGGGGTTCAGCTAATGACAATTAAGGAAGACCCTCCCTTTGACCCTTGCACAATGAGGCAGCTCTGAGGCAGCTCTGCTCTGTCACATGGCATCATGGGAGAAAGTATAATACAACTCCTTTGAAGGTTCATGAACACACATGGATGTTTAAACATGCCCTGCTGTCAGAAGTGGGATTTGAACCCACGCCTCCAGAAGAGACTGCGACCTGAACGCAGCGCCTTGGACCTCTCGGCCATTCTGACCTAAAAACACCCAGGTCACGTGTAGCCGAGGACGTTCTGGGTTCTCTAGTTCATCTCATCTCACACCTTCAGAGACAGTGGTGTCCTCAAGAACAAAATGGTAGGATTGACATCTGAAGCTCTCTCTTATGAGTCTTCCAGTGGAGAGGTCACCACTGTGGAGCAGGGGTGTCAAAAGCCCCTTTTCCACTGCACAAAAAGTACTGGGATAGAACGGTATAGTCTGTTACGGTTCACGTTTCCACCGCAGGAATTTGTGATTTTCCTCTCCGTCGGGGTACCAGGACCATGGAACGGGTCTGAGTTTGAGGAGCTGATTGGTCAGTAGTTTACTACACGCCCTCTATATTTTAATATGTAAGCTGGATGAATCCTCTGTTGTCAGTGTGGTCAGCTTTGCACTGGTTTTTATTTTGTTTTGTTTTTTTTCCTTTTCTTTTCTTTGCTACTCAACTTTCATGTTGGTCATGAAAGAGCAGATGTGAGGCAGGGGGAGACCGGGGTTCAGGACTTTGCATCACGTTGGAGCTTTCTGTTAGCAGCATAGCGTCAGCGTGCCGAGTCTGTCTTTGCATCGCGTCGGTGGTTTCTGTTCAAACGCGATGCTGCAGCGGTCAGTGTTCTGTTCAATGGTGGTCAGCGCTACTGCATCACCGCTGCGTCGCCGTGGCTAGTTATTTCTAGCTGCTGAAAGTAACTAAAAAAGTAAGTTCTAATCTAATTTAGTTACTTTTAAAAACAAGTAATTAGTAAAGTAATTGGGTTACTTTTAAAGGAGTAACTAGTAATCAGTATTCAGATTAGTTTTTCAAGGTAACTGTGGCAACACTGCTCAGTTCTCATGTTTGGTTTTTAAAACACCTTCGGTGCTTAAAACAAGAAAATTCCAGATGAAATAGTATGTCTGCCTCTCCTTTGTTCTTAGTGTCTCCATGGTAACAGATGCTGTTCTACTTTAATCTCCTTTCATCTCTTCCATGAGGAGCCTCTCCCATCACTTTGTATGGGACATTGATTTGTTGGTTTTTTCAATTGTGTTTGGAAGCAGTTATGTGAATCATTAACAAAAGTCATAACAACGTCTTCCTGATGTTCTTTTTGTGTCTGTGCTCCTGCAGTGCAGGACGAGTTATTCAGTAAAAAACTGAGACGCTGTCACATGGTGAAGGGGCGGAGCCACGCCGTACTGCACCTTACAGACCATTTCCTGTTTCATGTAGACACCTGCACACAAAGCTGTTAAATACAGAAAGTAGCAACGTGGCTCCTTGTAGCACAACAGAGCCACTATGAGCCACGTATAGTGCTAACCCCCTTTTAGCACCAGTGTTTATGAGTTCATCATGAAACCCTGATTTGACCCTTCATCAGTTACTAAGGCCACATTTAGAAATAAATACATAAAGAGCTTTTTCTACAATCATTCATTGCTACAATAAATGGAGCAGTTTTTTTCTCAGGGTTTCCAATGGGAGTTTTGGTTTGATCTCTACGACATTCCTAGAGAGATCACACCATGGCTGTGGAGGACATTGGTCATTTTAGTGACTGGAGGTGGCGCTAGAGAGCACATTGTTATATAATTAAAGGTTCATTGAATTAATGTTGTGAGGCACTGCTGGGATTTGAACCCAGGACCTACTGTTTACTAGACAGGCACTTTGACCAGCTAAGCCACAGCACCTCCTGCAGGGCATTTTTAGTGCTGCTTTACCTGGTGTCAGATGTACTGCAAACACATCTTTACATTTGATCACAGTCTGAAAAAGATGTAGAAAAAAACACATTACAGTTTTCATTACAGACTGTAGATTCAGACGGTCTGCTGAGGATCAGAGGCAGACTGAAGCTAGCTGATCTAAGTGACAAAGAAAAGCATCCAATCATTCTTCCAGGTAATCACCATGTGTCATCAGACACTCTCCTTTGATCTCCATGAGAAGCCTCTCTCATCTGAATTGAATCCACAGGAGGTAATGAGACATTGATGGACTCTGCTGCTCTCTGATTATGTAACTAAACACACCTGTGAGCTACAAGCTTTAAATACTGGAGTTTCAATCACAGCAGGAGGTCATAACTCAAGGGTTTTGGTCCAGAAGTATCAAATCATTTCTATGAGTTCAGGTGTCTTTAAGGAAGCCTGACTGGTGGACAGAATGACAACATTGCTGGATTCAAATGTTTGTCACTGACATTGTTTGAAAGCTGTAAGTCGTCACAAGAGCTTTTGAAATGTTGTGCTGAGTGGTTCAGGCCATGTACTTGAAATCCATTGGGTTCAAATCCTGCCGACAACACTTCCCAACAAGGAGTGAGTCACATTGTCACGTTGTCGACACCTCACCCTGTGAGGACGTTCCCTCTGACCAAGTTCTTCCAAAGCTTCTTCAACTTGTGGATAAAGCAAGAGAAGCAAGTTTTGTTGTGAAGGAGAAGTTTCACTAAACCTCAGCAGGGATTTTCTCTTCCCAGTGAGAAAACAAGGCCTGTAAGAAAGTGTAAGTCCAGTGAAATAGAAAGTACAGAGCCTTACCTTACTGTCAGCCTCGTTGACTTGTTGTCTCCTCTGGCCTCAGCTGCACCTCGACACCCTGTCCATGAAAATCACCAACAGAAGGCTGACAAGTTGAAGCTCACATTGTGTTGAACTTGTGTCTATTTTTCAGCAGCTGTTGCTTGATTGTCCTTCTCTCCTCCGAACAATGAATCCAAGTGCTATTGTTTCTTTTAAAATGAGGCTTTCTGCAATATCAGCTGTTCTTGTGATGATGTCATGGTTCTGAAAGAGTTCTGGTTCTGCTCCTGTTTCCATAGAAACTGTGGATGTAGCTTCTAAATAGTTTCCACAATGTGAGCAAGTCACAGTCAACCGTGGTCCTGAAGGTCTTCAGTGGAGGATTTTACACTCGTCCCTCATCACTACAGAACAAGTAGCCTGATGTCTGCTTTTCCTGTCAAATCGCGTCCCTGCATCACATGACTTCTCAGCAAATTAGGTCTTTCTGCGTCCTGTTCTATTCAGCTTTGTAGGTCAATTAATATGCAAGATGTACTCAATAATCTTCCTCATCTGATTGTATCGAACGTGTATTATTTTTAACCCAGCAACCAATGACAGATCGAGCGCAAGTTCACATTGGAAATGTATTTGTCAGCCAGCTCCCGCTCCCCACCCCTCCCCCTGCTCCAGAGAGTCAGATACTCAGTGAGAGTCAGTCTGTTTACAGTAGCTGCAGCCGAGAACTTCGCCCAGTTTGTAGCATTGGTAGTTTCCTGCTGTAAAATGCTGCACAAAGCCTTTGTTGGTCTGAGTTCACTCATCATTTCTGTGTCGGTCTTCTTCTACTCACAATTTACATTTTTTCTGTAAACAGGCACCTTGAAAAAGTTCCCCAAAGCAGATCTTCAATCGCATCATGATCTTGATGTTAAATCAGCCTCCATCACTCCAGAGTAGCAGATAATGACAGAGTCATCACCTCCTGCCCATGAGCCAATCAGACAAGCTCATTTCAATGACCACACCCAGACCAGCACTAGAAACTCTGCTGGCCCTAAAGCGTTCTGTCAATAACACATCAGAATCTGATTGGCTGATGATACTGTCACTCAACATTTTAACCCAATAGCAGGTCCAGCTTCCATCAGAGGTTAGCAATGAAGCTACTGCTAGCCCCAGCAGAGGAAAGGAGCTGTGATGTGTTCAGAGGACATAGGAGATTTGAGCTCCACACAATAGAACCAGTCGTCTTCTGGATAAAGTTGCTAAAGTCACTAATTAATTCCAGACACAGATTTCAGAATCACTTTTTAAATGTAGAAAAAAGAAAAATGATTTTTGACAGGGCGAGCACACCACTGAAAGCACACCACTGTGTCTAAATATACTTCAGTAAAACTTGGTCCCTATGTATGATATATATATATATATATATATATATATATATATATATATATATATATATATATATATATATATATATATATATATATATATATATATATATATATTTGGGACATGATCATACAAGTTTCAGGGTTATTCAGACACCGGGACAAACAATCTTTAACGACAGCTGCACCGGGAGGGAAGCGTCGCTGGCAGCAGTTAGCAACAAGTTGCTAGTCCTTTTCATTTGATTACGGTAACAAGTCTTAACTTCTCTGTTGATATCCACGGAAAAATAGCTGCAGGTAAGAAGGAGCAGCAAGGATCTTCAAAGACAGAGCCGACACCATGATTGGTTCTGATGATGTCACGCCGTGCAGCTCCATGATTGGTCGTTGAAGACACTGTCTCCTGATTGGTTGAACGAAAGATGATCCGGGACTGCAATTTGCTCGCGGGGACATTTGATTGGAAGTTGAAAGATAGAGCAAGAATCGTGATTGGTTTTGATAAGATGATGCTCCAAATGTAATTGGCCTCGGCGGGACTTTTTTCTACCAAATGTCGCGTAGCGGAACCTTTCGTAATGTCTGGACTATCAGCTGCTACTTTTTTCACACTCTTTAAACTCAGCGGTTTAAACAATGATGCTAATTTATGGATTTTTAAAGGTAAACGAGCTTCATGTCAAAGATAATGGATGATGCGTTTAGGTGCATCACGTAACTCTGAACTCTGTGGCTGCGCTCCAGGCTGACCAATCCTCTCCTCACAATCACAACCAGCAAATACTTTATGACCTGAGATGAAACCCTCAGTGTTTGTGTATTTTTGCAGTAATTCACTTGCCCTCCCTCCCTCCCTCTCTTTCCCTCCAGTCCAGTCCGTCACCCACCATGGAAGCAGTGTTTAAAACTTGTTTATTTTTAAAAAAGAAGAAGAAAAAACCTGCAATCCCACAGTGAAATTCATGCCCTGTTACAACGTGGACACATGTACTGATAGACAAGTGTTTGTACTGTATATGTACAAAAATATATATTCTTTTTAAATCTGGTGGGTGCAGCTTATGTTCATTTATTAAAAACAGTGTACACTGTACTGTCTGTGGTCCATATTGACGTGATCATCGACAACATCAACATCTTTCACAATTACACACTTAAATCACGCAGTACGTTATATTACTGTATATTACTGTACAGGCAGAACATTTCCTAAAAACTCAAATCAATTAGTTTTCAGCAAACTGCACCATGATCCTGTCCTGTCAATTCCTCCATGACCCAGGTTCCTCCATGTCAGTTTTCAAATGGACTCACTGCAGCTTTTTTCACAATCACACTGAAATCACACTGAATTGAAGTATTGCTGTCACGGCAGATTTTTAAAAACTCCCTAAAAAATCTACTTGTTTTCAGAAAACTGCACCACATTCTGGTTCTACATGACCCCAGGTTCCTCTGGGTCAGTTTTCAAATGGACTCACGGCAGCTTTTTTCACAATTACGTGCTTAAATTACACCCAATACATGTAATGATGTACAGCCTGATTAAAAAAAGAAAAAAAAGTCTGTACGCCACTGAATATGATGTTTTGGTCCATATTGAGACAGAGACTGACGGCAGGTCACCAAGAGGAGGACCAACACTTCAAGCTGCTCCAGGCTCAGAGGCTCAGCGTGTTTTGTTGAGCTGCTGCTGCCCCCTGTTGACGTCTGTGTGACGGTGCAGATCACTCAGTGTGACCAACACACAGCGAGGATTCATTTCACTTTCAAGACACAATGAGACGTGACTGGAACACCAACGGTCTCTGTCCATGCTCTGTCCACTCTCTGTGCTGTGGACACATCCTCAGGTGATGGAGGTGAAGGTGGAGAACAGCTTGATGGAGTGTTGACCAGCTCCTGCTCCACTTTACACAAGCTGGAAAAGTCCCACACACACCAGGTCCCTCTTTGAAGGTTCCAGAGTCTCATTGTCCTCTGAAGGACACTTGTTAAGGTCCAACATGAAGGAACGGGATTCAAACCTCAACAAAGAATTTAGACTAACAACAAAACATCTCTACAGCTTCCAATGAACCAACACATGAAGAGGAGGAGGAGGAGGAGGAGGGGGAGGAGGAAGACAAGAGGAGGAGGAGGAGGAAGAGAAGAGGAGGAAGAGGAGGAGGAGGAGGAACAGGAGGAGGAGGAAGAGGGGTAAGAGGAGGAGGAGGAGGAGGAGGAAGAGAAGAGGAGGAAGAGAAGAGGAGGATGACGAGGAGGAGGAGGAGGAGGAGGAAGAGGAGGACGAGGAGGAAGAGGAAGAGGAGGAGGAGGAAGAGCAGGAAGAGGAAGAAGAGGAGGAAGAGGAAGAGGAGGAGGAAGAAGAGGAGGAGGAGGAGGAGGAGGAGCAGCAGGAGGAGGAGGAGGACGAGGAGGACGAGGAGGATGAGGAGGAGAGGAGCAGGAGGAGGAGGAGGAGGAGGAGGAGGAGGAGCAGCAGGAGGAGGAGGAGGACGAGGAGGACGAGGAGGATGAGGAGGAGAGGAGCAGGAGGAGAAGGAGGAAGAGGAAGAGGAGGAGAAGCAGGAGGAGGAGGATGAGCAGGAGGAGGAGGAAGAGCAGGAGGAGCAGGAGGAACCCTGGTTCGATGCTGGACTCTCTCAGCTCTTCACACTGCACCACTGACACTCATCAGATCTTCTGGTGGTTCCTCTGTCGCTCACTGCTGGATGAAGCTCTGCTGTCCTCAGTGGACCTTCAGGACACACAGTGTCCTCTCTGCTGTCCTCAGTGGACCTTCAGGACACACAGCGTCCTCTCTGCTCTCAGTCCCTCCACCTGCAGAGAGAAGAGAGGACAGAGGACATGAGGACAGTCTCTGAGGAGCAGCAGGACTTCAGTCCTGTCCACAGCAGCAGCTCAGAGCTCATGAAGGACCACCACTGTCAGACCAACACAACCAGCCTGTGGCTCCTCTGATTGGCTGACTGTGTCCTCTGCTGTCCAATCCTGAAGCTGCTCAGCGTTGTCCTCTCACAGCCTCACTGAGACGTCCAACACTGGATCTTTGTTCTCACACTAACTGTGTTTAGTAGAAACCTGCTGGAAGCAGCAGGGACTCACTCCAACATCAACTGACCTGAGAGTCTGTAGGCTGCAGTCTGGACTCTTCTGAAGACCAACCAGCTGCTCCACATCTGGATCCTGAAGGTTGTTGTAACGCAGGTCGAGCTCCTTCAGGTGGGAGGGGTTGGACTTCAGAGCTGAGGCCAGACAAGAACAGCTGATCTTTGACAACCAGCATCTCATCAACCTGAATAAAGAGAGAAAGCATGAGAATGAATGAGGAGAACCAATCAGATGTGTTGATGGAGAAATGAGCAGCTCCTCATTACTGAGTCCTGATCAATGAGCTGTTCTGTTGTTGTGGATCTTCATCATCACCCTCATCATCCTCATGTCAGCACAACCTTCACACTCCTCCTCATGTCCACACACATCAGTAAGAAGCTGCTGAGCTCAGTCCATCTCTCACTGCAGGACCAGAGTCTCACATCACTAACATTCCTCCTTCTACAACAGTAACAGACAGTCAACTGACCTCAGAGTCTCCAGACTACAGAGTGGACTCTCCAGAAAACCACACAGCTGCTCAACTCCTGAACCCTGCAGCTGGTTCTCACTCAGGTCCAGATGTTTCAGATGTTTCAGGAGGGAGGGGTTGGACTTCAGAGCTGAGGCCACAGAAGAACAGCTGATCTCTGACAACCTGCAGTAACTCAACCTGAATAAAGAGAGAAAGAAGTGAGATTAGAGGACAAAGTGTGATGTTGAAGTCATTGAGAGTGAAGAAGTTTTTCATTATTTAGGTGTTTGTTGGGTTGTTTAGTTTGATATAATTTCATTCTAAAATAGTTGTTTAACTCCACAGTTCAGTTACAAAAAGCCTTTAATTTGTAGTGTGTGATTTACTGTAAATAAATATTTGTTTGCTTTTTAAAGGTCTTTAAGTAACTGTGTGAATATTTCTCATGGTCTTATAATAAGAAGGGTCATTTGAGTGTCGCCCCCTACTGGTAAACCTTGGTGGTAACTAGCTGCTCACCAACCCGACCCCCCCAGCCTTTAAGTCACAGCTCCTCTAATTCAATTCAGACAATAATACTTTAGAGAGCTGGGCTGCTACATGAGCTGAAATGAGCAGCTGATCATATTCAGAAGAGACTGATCACACTGATCCTTGTTGTTCATTTCTTCTTCTGAAGAAGGTTGGAGCCCCGAGGAAGTGAAAGAAGAAGGAGCTTATTATTGTCACTGATGTGATCTTTGTTCTTCTGGAGAGCTGAATTGATGTGACAGCAAACAGAAGCAGTGTCCAGTGGAGGACAAGTCAACAGCCAAGCTTACTGGACATCAAGACAACAAGTCCAGTTTAACTGCACCTACAGTTTATTTGAAGGTGTGAACATTTATTTTGAAGGGGTGTTTGCTTTTGTCTCTTCCTGGTGAGCCGTCAGCAGAATGTGTTGCTGGGCTGTTTTCCTCTGTGTTTCTGTACACACCCCCGGGGCTCGCCGACCACCATCTTCTCTGTGCACAGAACGGAAAATCACCCCCCGGCGCTCACAACGCAGACGCTGGGGGGAGGGGGGGTCTGTGTGGACTATGGTATTGAATCCTGGCGGCGCCACTGATTGGAGGAGCCTCAAAGCTGCACAGAGGCAGCTGCATATTAAATCCTGCAGCCGAGACAAACGCCAGCTCAACCTGTCTGCCTCTTTGTTTCCTGCTACAGGATTTTATGTCACCCTCCATGACACACACTGGGTCAGGGGGGCAACAATGGCAGAGTGAGTGAGAGTTTGGAGCTCCAGCTGGGAGATCAGTGACTCTTCATCCAGGAGAGATCAGCCTGCTTTGAAAGCTGAAGGTGAACATGGAGCCTGTCAGAGCTGGACAGTGAATTGTCCAGTGCAGCACCTTGTTCTTCTACCAAGCTTTGAAATGTGGAGCTCCACACGGCTCTGCCACAGTCACAGGACTAAAGTCTCAGTTTCTCATGGAGATCCTCAGTGTGGATCATCTCATATCAGCCTGATGTCTGACCTTTAGTGGAACACAACTTTCACTGCACACAAACTCATACATGGAGTCTGACCTCAGAGTCTCCAGACTACAGAGTGGACTCTCCAGAAAACCACACAGCTGCTCAACTCCTGAATCCTGCAGCTGGTTCTCACTCAGGTCCAGATGTTTCAGATGTTTTAGGAGGGAGGGGTTGGACTTCAGAGCTGAGGCCACAGAAGAACAGCTGCTCTCTGACAACCTGCAGTTCATCAACCTGAATAAAGAGAGAAAGAAGTGAGATTAGAGGACAAAGTGTGATGTTGAAGTCATTGAGAGTGAAGAAGGTTCAGACTGGAAGAGTTTAGAAATGTAAAGTCCAAACAGCTGAAGGACCAGGAGGAGAAGAGTCTCATCAACATGCTGATCACTAACATGCTGCAAAGCTCAGTCCACCTCTGTCCTCCAACATCTGGATCCTCCTCAACTCCTCTCAGTGGTTGGACTTAACAGATTCTCCCTCCAGACAGTGAACTGACCTCAGAGTCTCCAGGTTACAGTTTGGACTCTTCAGTCCAGCACACAGAAACTTCACTGATGACTCCTTCAGGAGGTTGAAACTCAAGTCCAGATGTTTGAGATGGGAGGAGTCAGGCTTCAGAGCCGAGGAGATCACTTCACAGTCAGAGAGTTCACATGAGTTCACATTACCCCTATCCTTGCATCTTTGCACTGGCTCCCTGTTAATTTTAGAATTGATTTTAAAAGTTTGTTGTTTGTTTTTAAAGCTTTGAATGGACTGGCCCCTCAGTACATTACAGAGCTCATCAAAATTTATCAACCCCCCCGCGCTCTGAGGTCTGAGGGCCAGCTCCAGCTCGTGGGTCCTAAGACCAAGTGTAGAACCATAGGGGACAGAGCGTTCTCCGTTGTCGGCCCTAAGCTGTGGAACGTTCTGCCCCTCCACGTCCCAACAGCCCCCACTTTGGACTGTTTTAAATCACGTTTAAAAACCCACTTTTGTTCTCAGGCTTTTAACGCCACGTGAGTCGTGTGGTCCCCTGTGTCTTTTACTTATTGTTTTATTTATTGTTCTCATTTATTTTATTGCTTTTATAAGCGTCTTTATTTTTCTATTTATTCTTTTGAATTGTTTTATTCTTATTTGTAGTTTCTTAATGTGTTTGTAGTTTTTCATCTGTTTTTATTTTTTGGTTTTATACTTATTTAGTGTTGGACTGTTTAGTTTTATGTGCAGTATGTGAAGCACTTTGTAATCGCTTCGTTTTTAAAATGTGCTATATAAATAAAGTGGATTGGATTGGATTGGATTGGAAGAAAGACTGTAATGAGACACAGAGAGGACAGACCAAGTCACTCTAACGGTGCGTTCAGGTGACACAAAAGAATTGGAACCAAGAAATGTCAACAATAAATGATATCATTGCAACAATAGCAACTGCAGAGGTGTAATTTTTTTTTTC
>NC_137673.1:11191880-11209380 GCF_963422515.1 Blennius ocellaris | reverse complement strand
GGCTCCTGGGCTGGAGAGGGGAAACCGTCTTCAGTCATGGCACTAATTTCAGTGCAGGAGTCGCAGTGCTATTGTCCCCCCCGCCTGTGTCCTGCAGACATTTCATCCTGCGAGGTGGAGCAGGGCAGGGCTCAGGTGGTGCAGGCAAAAATAAGAGGAACCGAGTTCACTTTCATTAACATCTATGCCCATAACACCGGGGCCAACCGTGTTCAACTCTTTCACAAACTAAACAATAAACTAAAACAACTTAACAGCAGCTCTTTCACAATCATAGGAGGAGATTGGAACTGCACCACCCATCCAGACTCTGACAGGAACACACAAGAACCACACCCACCATCAGTGTCCGCCCTTTCCACCCTCATAAATGAAAACGACCTCTTAGACACCTGGAGGACCCTTCACCCCACAGTAAGGCAGTACACCTGGGTCAAGGCCACAGACAGCAGGGTCAGTGCAGCCAGACTGGACCGGATCTACATCAACAGAACACTTAATAACCGTCTGGTCCAGTCCTCCATCACACCGGTAGGTTTCTCTGACCACCACCTCCTGGTCACAGACGTGTCTCTACAGACACGCCCACAGCCTCCTCCATATTGGACCTTTAACATCCAGCTCACTCAGGACACTCTCTTCTGTCAGGCTTTTGCCGTCTTCTGGACCCAGTGGAGACGGAGGAAACTGGACTTTGTGAGTTTGGCCAAATGGTGGGAGGTGGGGAAAACTCAAATTAAACTCTTTTGCCAGCAGTACACTGCTCACAGAACACAAACACAAAAGAACCATCTTCATCTACTAGAACAGGAAATTAGTACACTAGAAGAACAAATCACTAAAGGGACTGTCGGCAATACAACACTACACGAAAGGAAGAAAGCGCTAAACACTTTCCTCCATACAAAAGCAAAAGGGGCTTTACTAAAAAAATCGGATCACCTCAATTAAAGACATCGATGCACCGACCCGCTACTTCTTCAAACTAGAGAAAAAACCCAGGACATACAATATAATGACACACCTCAAACATAGCAATGGAACAATAACAACAGACCCTGCTGAGATGAGGAAGCTGGCCATCAGGTTCTATTCAGACCTCTTCAGCACAGAGACATGCGATGCTGGTGACGTGGCTCAGATCCTGGAGGGGCTCCCACAGCTGGAGGAGTCCATCTCGACATCGCTGGAGTCCGGTTTCTCCTTTGAGGAGCTAACCACGGCAATTCAGCAACTTAGCTGTGGACGGTCTCCCGGGATCGACGGCCTCCCAACAGAGTTCTACACCAGGTTTTGGAGTGTACTGGGGCAGGACCTGTTTGTAGTTTTTAACTCCTGCTTGGACTCGGAACTGTTGCCCCTAAGCTGCACGAGGGCCGTTCTGATCCTGCTGCCCAAGAAAGGAGATCTGGGCCTTCTAAAGAACTGGAGGCCAGTGTCACTCCTCTGCACGGACTACAAAATAATAGCCAGGTGTATTGGCAACAGATTGAGGGACTGTCTGGACAACATCATTACAGTGGGACAAACATACTGTGTCCCAGAGCGGAGCATCATGGACAATATCTTCTTGATTAGGGACACTATTGACATTTCACACTCGGAGGGGCTACAAGTGGGACTGTTCTCCATCGACCAGGAGAAGGCTTTTGATAGAGTTGATCATCTTTATTTATTTAAAACACTTCATTCTTTTGGTTTTGGTGATAAGTTTATTTCTGCAATTAAACTGCTTTACACAGGTGCCACTGTATTGCTGAAAGTTGGGGGGGGGTCTGAGCCGACCGGTCCCTGTTCAGAGGGGGATCCGGCAGGGCTGTCCCCTGTCCGGGATGCTGTACAGCATTGCCATCGAGCCCCTTTTGGTTCAGCTCAGGAGCAGTCTACCAGGCCTACCAATCCCAGGAAGTGGGAGAACTGTGGTGCTATCAGCTTATGCTGATGACATCACAGTTTTTATAACCCACACAGCAGACATCCAGACCCTGCAGAATAAACTCACCCTATATGAGAAGGCCTCCTCAGCCAAGGTGAACTGGGCCAAGTGTGAGGGGCTCCTTCTGGGGCAATGGAACAATCAGCAGCCAACTTTACCTGCTGGGCTGCAGTGGAGCACTGAGGGAATGAAGTGTCTTGGTGTCTTTCTCGGAACCAACGACTTCCAAAAGAAGAACTGGGAAGGTTTGGCAGAGAGAGTCAGTGCCCGATTGTCTCGATGGACCTGGGTCCAGCCACAGCTGTCTTACCGGGGGAGGACTTTGGTTGCTAACAACCTGGCTGCTTCGATGCTCTGGCATCGGTTCACTGTGCTAGAACCGCCTGCAGCCCTGATAAAGGACATACAGACCAGACTGGTGAACTTCTTCTGGGGCGGAGCTCACTGGACCAGAGCCTCTGTCTTGTATCTTCCTCTGGCTGAGGGAGGTCAAGGGTTGATCGACCTCCAGAGCCGGCTGCAGACCCTCCGTCTCCTGACTGCACAGCGCTACCTGTACCACCAGGAACAGACATGGACACAAACGGCATCTGTGCTGCTGGGAAAAATCAGGAGCTTCAATTATAACAAACATCTGTTCCTCCTGAACCTGGCTGAAGTAGATCTATCCAACACATCAGTCTTTTACCAGTCAGTCCTGAGAGCCTGGAGAACTGTTTTCAATGCCCGGAGAGACCCGTCCCAGGTGCTTGGAAATGTAAGAGAGGAGCCACTGTTCCATAACCCCATGCTCCAGGCCAGGCTACTCCACTCCCTGACCATACAGAGGGCCTTAACATCAGCTGGTCTGACTAAGCTGGGGGACCTGAGGACGGCGGGACAGTGGAAGACGGCAGCCAGGTTGAGTCATGAGATCAGGCTGACATCACAAAGACTGGTGGAAAAACTGCTAGAGGAGGTGATGAGAGCTTTGCCAGGCTCCTTCAGGGAGGCCCTGGGGAAGGAAGCATCATCCCACCAATCAGCCATGGATTCCGTCTTCCCACAGCTGTCCATCAGTGCTGCAGTGAGTCAGCAGGAGGTGGACCATGGACTTCTGCTCTCCTTCGCTACACCAAAACTCTCTGACTTTTCCAAACTGAAGAAGAAGGACCTCTACATCGTCACAGTAAAGGTCAGGAACTGTGTGTCGCTGACTGGTGTCCGGGAGTCCAGGTGGGCTGGGACATTGGCACCAGGGTCCTCACCCAGAGGCAGCTGGAGGTCCCTGTACAAAGCCCCCATTGAGAAACGCACTGCAGATCTCCAGTGGAGGGTGGTACATGGGGCCGTGGCCACAAACAGACACGTGGCACGACTCAATCCCCAAACTGACAGTCGTTGTGTTTTCTGCCAAGCTGAGGAAACCCTGGATCACCTCTGGCTGCACTGTCAGAGACTGAGTTCCCTCTTTGCTCTGCTGCAGCAGTGGTTGACCCAGTTAGACCATGTTTTCAACAGCACCCTCTTCATATTCGGACCAAAGTACTCTGCAGCCCAACGCAGAAACGTCTGTCTGGTTAACTTCCTCATAGGACAGGCGAAAATGGGGATCTGGCTCTCTCGGCGCAACAGAAGGCAGGGTGCAGGGTCTGATGATGCGCTTCAGGTTTTCAGAGGCCTGGTGGCTGCGCGACTCAGGGTGGAGTTCACCTTCTACAAAATGGTGTCCAACCTGAGAGAGTTTGTTTCTGTTTGGACTGTCGGTGATGTTCTGTGTACCAAAGAGCAGGAAGAACTACTACTGCACTTCTAGTGTGTGTGTGTGTGTGTGTGTGTGTGTGTGTGTGTGTGTTTTTTTTTTTTCTCCATTGTTGTTTGTTTTTTTCACTGCATGTATATAAGTATTTTTGTCTTTTACTTTCAATTCCTATCATCTTTGTATGAGTTTTCTTAAAAAAAAAAAAAAAAACATATCCAACTGTACAGAAAAAAAAAAAAAGGGTGAAAATAAAGGACTGGTTAAAGGTCAAAGGGTCTCTCTGTCTCTCTCTCTCTCTCTGTCTCTCTGTCTCTCTCTCTGTCTCTCTCTCTCTCTCTCTCTCTCTCCTGTTGCACTGCATGCTGGGTGTGTGCGTGTGAGCGTGTGGCAGGTCGTGTGTTTGCGGAGAATGGAGTTGAGTGAGTGAGTCGGCACAAAGTTTCCATCTTCATGCTGTCACTCTTTGGGAGGAGGTAAGAGCTGTTTTCTGTGTTTGAGGTGCGTGGTTGGGGAGTTACTGTGGGGGGAGAGGCGGCCGGGCATGGCGAGCCCCTCGGCTCCGTCGCTTAAACATGGGGTCAGGAAGTGGCTGACCCACGGTTCACCGTTGAACAGGTGTTGTTGGCCCTCGGGGAGCAGGTGGGCCATGCAAACATTACATATGGGTCCAGAATGAACAAGGCTGTGGTGGCCTTCCTGCGCGAGGTGCGTTTGGTGCACGACCTCGTTGAGAGCGGGTTAGTTTTGGACAATGAGTTCGTAACTGTGTCTCCATTGTTTGTACCTTCCGTCAGAATCACGGTTTCTGGCGTGCCCCCGTTCATCCTTAACGACAGCATTGAGAAAGAGCTGGTTCGCTTTGGAAAGCTGGCCAGCGGGTTACAACCGGTGCGTCTGGGCTGTAAAGACGCCAGACTCCAGCACATGAAGTCCCTGAGGAGGCAGTGCTTTATGTACCTGAACGACCCCAGCGGTGCGCTCCAGTTGTCATTTGCAGTGAAACACGAGAATAGACACTACAGTCTGTACGTGAGCTCGGGAAGTATGAGGTGTTTTGAGTGCGGGGACCTCGGGCACAAGCGGGCGTCCTGCCCCCGCCGAGAGGGCCGAGCCGGGGAGTCCGAGCGGGCGACGGGGGGCGAGGAGGCAGCGGGTGCAAGGAGCGAGGAAACACGAGTGACAGAGCAGGAGCAACTACCGGGGCCTTCCGGTGCTGCAGCTGCTCAGATTGAGGCGGGGGTGCCCAGTGAGCCGCAGGATGATGATGTGGGGAGTGGGCCAGAGGTGGCAGTTCAAACACGGGGAGAAACTGTAAACAGTGCCCCGCCCCCGTCACTGAGCACTGAGCGAGGTGCTGGAGCAGAGGGCAGGGCGGAGCCAGGAGGCAGCAGTGTAGAGAGCAGCGGGCATGATGCTGGTGAGGAGGCCAGTCCACAGTGGGCAGGAGGTGAAATCAATAGGCAGTGTGAGGAGGATGAGGAGGACATGGACGATACATTGTCACAACTGTCTGACCTCTCCCAGGAGGCGGGGTTAGACGAACCCCCCGCCGACTCACTTAGTGACATCAATGGCTTTTTGGATGTCACATATGGGAAAAAGGTGGAGAATGTGCAGGATTTTTTCCCAGATCTTGAGCCTTTCATTAAATCTGTAAAGAAGATAAAGAAGCAGGTTGGCATTGACCAACTGAGCCAAAAGAAAAGGTATTGGTTGTCAAAATTAGTGGGTAGGATAAAAAAGGACAGAGTGGGGAAGAGGAGTTCTGAACTGTTATAATGGCTGGTGCACAGTGGGGTCTCTTTCTTTACGTGGGTTTTTTTTCTATTGTATTCTATCCTCTTTCTTCTATGGAGAGCCTTATAGTGGGGACGCTCAACATTAATGGGGGTAGAGATCGAGAGAGGCAGGCGGCTGTGGCTCAACTCATGAAACTTAAACGCATTGATGTGTTACTCCTACAGGAGACACACAGTACTGCAGATAATGAGACGAGTTGGGCGGGGGTTTGGTCAGGGCCTTTGTTCATGAGTCACAGTTTTAATGTGAGTGCAGGAGTGGCGGTCATGGGTTCAGATCGGGTGGTTTTGGGAGGAGCCAATCACCTGGAGGTGGAGGGAGGTAGACTGCAGGTGGTGCAGGCCACAATTAGAGAGACACATTTTGTATTTATAAATATATATGCACACAATTCACCAGTTCATAGAGCACAGCTACTACAGTCACTGAACAGGCAGCTTAAAAACTACGATAGTAACTCTGTGGTGATTGTGGGCGGGGCTTGGAACTGCACAATCCATCCCTTGGACAGGAACAGTGTTGAGCCTCACCCAAGGGTAGCCTCTCTGTTGGATAGTGTACTGAGGGAGAACGATCTCATTGACACATGGAGGCAGTGCCACCCTAGGGCCCGTCAGTACTCATGGGTGCGCACGGGGGGGGGGGGCAGTGTAAGTGCAGCCCGCCTCGACAGGCTCTACACTAATCAAACACACTGTAACAGAGTAAAGACATCTCAAATCATCCCCATTGGTTTTTCAGACCACCATTTGGTGGGAACAGAGTACTGTGTGCCGGGTCGCGCGCGTCGCTGCCCCTACTGGCGACTGAATGTGAAACTGTTGCAGGACAGGGTTTTTGTCGGGGCGTTTGGGGACTTTTGGGAGCAGTGGCAACTCAGGAAAGCAGATTTTGAAAACACCTTGAAGTGGTGGGAGGTGGGGAAGAGCCAAATTAAACTTTTTGTGCAGCAGTACACTGCGAACACCCATAAGAATGAGAGGGAGTGTTTAGAGCAGTTGGAGCAAGAGGTGGCCATCTTGGAGGAGGGGGTCGTTATGGCAACTGGGAGCAATGATGCCTTGTCAGACAGGAGGGGGGCACTAAGGAGGTTTATGAATGAAAAGGCCAAAAGGGCGTTGGTGAGGACCAGGATGACAGCTATTTCAGACATGGACTCACCGACACAGTACTTTTTCAACCTGGAGAGGGGGACTCGGACTAACACTGACCTCATGCACCTGAGACTGGCCAATGGGGAGGTTACATCTGACCCTTCACTGATGAGACAGGAGGCTATAGCCTTCTATACTGAACTGTTCGAGGCCCGTGACTGCAATGCGGACTGTCAGGGACAGATAGTAGAAGGTTTGCCGGAGCTGGAGGAGGCTCAGGCCACAGCCCTGGACTCTCCCATCACTCTGGAGGAGATGACTACTGCAGTACAACAACTCAGCGGTGGACGGGCACCAGGGATCGATGGTCTCCCCCCTGAGTTCTATAAAAAGTTTTGGACTGTGTTAGGGCCTGACCTATACATTGTCCTTACTGCTGCACTGCAAAGGGGGCTACTGCCTGGCAGCTGCACCAGAGCAGTGTTGGCGCTCCTGCCAAAGAAAGGCGACTTGACACTTTTAAAGAACTGGAGACCAGTCTCCCTGTTGTGCGCAGACTACAAGATAATGGCGAAGGTGCTTTCTAACAGGTTGAGGGACAGTCTAGACTCTATAATCCACCAGACACAGACATATTCTATCCCTGGACGTACCATCATGGACAGCCTTTTCCTTATTAGGGACATCATTGGAGTTGCTAAACTGAGGAAACTGGACCTTGGGCTCGTGTCGATAGACCAAGAGAAAGCGTTTGATAGAGTGGACCACCGTTATCTTTTTAACACCATGAGAGCGTTTGGTTTTCCTGCAGCTTTCACGGCTTGGATCGGAACACTGTACGCAGGGGCTACGGTGCTGCTCAGGGTGGGGGGAGGGCTGAGTCGACCTGTGGAGGTGCGGAGGGGCATCAGGCAGGGCTGCCCTCTTTCTGGAATGCTCTATGTTCTAGCTATTGAGCCCCTGCTTCACCAGCTCAGGAGGGGGCTGAGAGGCCTTACGGTGGAACAGGTGTCGCAGCCCCTTCACCTTGCAGCGTATGCAGACGACCTCACCATCTGTGTATTGGGACAAGAGGACGCGGACACCGTGGAACAAAAACTTTCTCTTTATGGGCGCGCCTCCTCAGCTAAGGTGAACTGGACCAAGTGCGAGGGGTTTCTGTTGGGTCAGTGGGTCCACCAGACGAGGCCCATCCTTCCTGGAGGATTGCAGTGGAGCACGGAGGGGATTAAGTGCCTAGGCGTGTGCCTGGGAGACGATCAGTTCCAAGCGAAAAACTGGGACGGCCTTGTGGAGAAGGTGAGTGCCCGATTGTCTCGATGGACATGGGTCCAGCCCCAGTTGTCGTACAGGGGGAGGGCTCTGGTCGTCAACACTCTGGCTGCCTCCTGTTTGTGGCACCGTTTCACCGTCTTACAGCCTCCAGACTCTGTGGTGGTGAAGATACAAAAGAAGCTGGTGGACTTCTTCTGGGGGGGCTTCCACTGGCGGAGTGCAGCTGTTCTTTATCTTCCGGTGGATGAGGGAGGACAGGGGTTGACAGATCTCTCCAGCCGTGTGGTCGCACTCCGCTTACAGACTGTGCAGCGCCTGCTCTATGGCCAACATCCGCTGTGGGCAGAGTTGGCGGCCGTCTTGCTCCATGGAGTGGGGGGCCTGGACTACGACAAACACCTGTTCCTCTTGGACCTCAAAGGGGTCGACTTGACAGGCACCACGGGGTTCTATCACTCTGTGCTGAAGGCGTGGAGCTCAGTGCTGTCAATCTCCCGAGAGGAACCATACGGTCGTGCAGGAGAAGAGCCGCTTTTCCATAATCCTGTGGTCAGGAGCGACATTCTGGAATCTGCTCAGGTGAGACGGGCGTTGGTGTCTTCAGGGGTGACCAGACTAATCGACCTGCGGACGGAGAGAGGCTGGAAGAGTGCTGCCCAGCTGAGCCAGGAGACTGGGATAAGGTCTCAGCGGCTGATTGAGAAGCTGCTGGAGGAGGTCCGGAGAGGGCTCCCCCCACGCTTCAGAGAAGCCCTAGGGACGTGTGGAGTGAGTCCACCTGTCCGCCCTTTGCCCTTCCCTCCACTGTCGGTGCAGGCTGTAGTAGCACAGCAGGGAACAGCTGGCACCCTTCTGTCCTTTTCCATCTTGCCAACAATGGCCACAGTGACAAAGAAGGAGCTGTACATCACTGCGACTAAAGTCCACCATAGAGCTGCGCTGGCTGCCACCCCGGAGTCCAGGTGGTCAGGTGTGTTGGCCCCGGGGTCGTCTCCCAAAGGCAGCTGGAGGTCCCTGTACCGACCTCCAATTGAAAAACGCTGCGCGGATCTCCAGTGGAGGGTGGTGCATGGGGCCGTGGCCACGAACAGACATGTGGCCCACTTTGACCCAAGGTCCGACAGCCACTGCGCTTTTTGCCCGGAGGAGGAAACGTTGGAGCATCTGTGGCTGTCCTGCTCCCGACTCCCCTCTTCACTCTACTGAAGCAGTGGGGGGATGAACTGGGCCTGCCGTTCACAAGGGAACTTTTCATGGTAAAGTCTCTCGCTCTCTCTCTCTCTGTCTCTCCCCCCTCTCTCTTTCTCTCTGCCCTCTCTCTCTCTCTCTCCCCCCCCCTCTCTCTCTCTCTCTCTCTCTCTCTCTCTCTCTCTCTCTCTCTTTGTCTGTCATGGAGCCTGTCAGAGGTTGACAGTAGAGCTGCAACAATGAATCCATCAAGTCAATCAAATGTGATGATTACAAGAGTGATCCACTATTTCATGATGGATTGGTTGTGTGGTGTGATTTCTGCTCCCTCACCATGTTGCAGAGCCGTTGACTTCACCTTCAGAGCTTTGTCAACGTCTGCTGACTGAAATCAAGTTGAAAAGCTCCACCAGCAGAGAGAGGTGGAGGCAGAGTGGAGGCGGTACAGTAGAAGCTCTGAGGAGTGGAGCGGTAAGAGCCACACCCTGTACTGGGCCACACGTCACTGTGCAGCCACACTATTGAACTGTTCACACACCTTCATGAGGACAACCTGCTGGACCAGGACAACGGACAGCTTGTCCTGGAACATTTCAACTGAGAGACACTAAAGACCAAAACACTTGGTCTGGACCAGAGGATTAGAATATTCAGACGTTGTGGTGTCAGGAGATGAGTTTAGAGATGTGAATGATGGCGCCTCTCTGCAGCACGGTGCTGCTCTGTGAAGCTCCTCTCCTTTAGTTTCACTTTCCCTTTACAACCGACCAAGAAGCTCCAAGCTGCTCCACCAAGCAAGGTGCTTCTAGAGGATTTATACAAGCTTTGTTCTCACTCTTCTTTCTATTTTGCTCCACACTATTTCATTAAAATGGACTTTATGTTGACATTGTAGTCATTTTCAGTTTCACCTTGTAAAAATACAATTCCATTCCAGACACTGTGACACAACAAAGAACAACTTTGAAGAGTACATTTAAAGGTTATTATAGCAATATTTTACCAGTCTGGTCACTCAGGATGAAACTGGACTGTATGTGGTCCCCGAAGTAAAGTAAATATTATTTAATAATTATCTTGTATACATCTTATATTCATGTAAATATATGAATATATATTGAATACATCTTTGTATTGGTTCAGTTCTGTGCTTTAAAATCACCAAAACATATTTGATGTTTGGTTCGTTCAATATTAGCTGGTTCCACAATTTGAAATGTTTCTTTTTTTTCCCTTTTTAACCGATTCATCAATGAATTAAAAAATAATGGACCGATTAATGGATTATTATAATGATTGTCAGTTGCAGCCCTGGTGGACAGTGAATTGTCCAGTGCAGCACCTTGTTCTTCTACCAAGCTTTGAAATGTGGAGCTCCACACGGCTCTGCCACAGTCACAGGACTAAAGTCTCAGTTTCTCATGGAGATCCTCAGTGTGGATCATCTCATATCAGCCTGATGTCTGACCTTTAGTGGAACACAACTTTCACTGCACACAAACTCAAACATGGAGTCTGACCTCAGAGTCTCCAGACTACAGAGTGGACTCTCCAGAAAACCACACAGCTGCTCAACTCCTGAATCCTGCAGCTGGTTCAAACTCAGGTCCAGATGTTTCAGATGTTTCAGGAGGGAGGGGTTGGACTTCAGAGATGAGGTCACAGAAGAACAGCTGATCTCTGACAAACTGCAGTCAATCAACCTGAATAAAGAGAGAAAGAAGTGAGATTAGAGGACAAAGTGTGATGTTGAAGTCATTGAGAGTGAAGAAGGTTCAGACTGGAAGAGTTTAGAAATGTAAAGTCCAAACAGCTGAAGGACCAGGAGGAGAAGAGTCTCATCAACATGCTGATCACTAATATGCTGCAGAGCTCAGTCCACCTCTGTCCTCCAACATCTGGACCAGGACACACACACACACACACACACACACACACACACACACACACACACACACACACACACACACACACACACACACACACACACACACACACACACACAGTGTTGTGATTGGTCAGACTGAAGCCAAAAGGGGGCGGGGTTAATGCTGTGCACCTGCAGACCACAGAGAGGAGAGTCGGAGGAGTAAAGGTGAAAAAAGAGAGCAGTTCTATTGGAGATGGATTTTATTGCCCCTGGAAGTCAGAGCAAGTGGCAGAAGAGCTGCTTTGGACTTTTGATGAGTTTCACTGGAAGATTGATGAATTAGTGGACAAAAGGACGTCTGAAGTCTCTGGCAGCACGACTGTAAGTCCTGTGAATTTAAGTGACTGTTATTCCACAGTAGAAAAAAGGCTTCAGAGGTTTTTTTGTATTGGTTGAAGGTATTGACTGGATTGTTTTTCATTATTTAGGTGTTTGTTGGGTTGTTTACTTCAGAACTGTGGGAGCAGAGATATTGGCCTGTACTTTGTTAAATCTTCTTTGTTTCTAGTTTTGTGCTTCAGCTTGATTTGAGTCATTTACTGAGGAAATTGTCCAGTTTGGAAAGACAAAGGTTCCAGATGTGTGTCAGTGGTTTGGAGATAAAGTCTCACCCTCTTGACTGTTTTCATGTCCATTTAGTCTCAATCACAAGTTTTGGTTTTACATTTATTATTCATTTCTATGATTTCTTCCTTACTAATGATAAGTCTCTGTGTGTTTATCTTTACACTCTTTAATATATTCCATGTGTGTTTAATGGGATTGTTCTTGTTTCCTTATATTTCACTGTATTTATTTTCCTCATTTGTTTTTAAACATTCTCTCAGTAGGAGTTTATTTATTTTCGTATTTCACATATTTATTTGCATCTTCTTTAGTTTTGTGTTTTATAAATTCTCTGTATCTTGTATTTTTCTTTTTGACAGAATTTATTCAATCCTTCGTTTATCAGTTGATCTTTTTATTGTGTTTTTTCATTAATAGTTTAACATTTCTTAATAATTCTGCTTTTCTTAGATTTATTGACATTGTTGTCTATATATTCTGGTTCCCAGTCACTTGTCATAAATGGTGATTTTCCACTAGTTCCTACTCAGCCTTACTCGCCTTGCCTCTACTCGACTCAGCCTCGGTTGTTTTCCATTACAATCGTACGGCCACGGCGTGGGCGGAGTCATCAGAGCTTTCTCCGTCATGCACAATAATCACCTCGATATGATGCTTCACTCATTGCAACAATAACAACTGCAGAGATGTTGAACTCTTTTTGTATTTTTTTCTTTTTCAATCGATCAATGAAAGACTTTATTTGTCCCCGACGGGGATAATTAAAAGGTCAAATAGAGCAAATCTATAAATCTCTAAATAGATAAATAGTGCAACAACAGACTACAACTCCATCACCGGTAAATAAATATCAGTAATAGTAAAAATGTGATAATAGAAGTGAGTCAGATATAAATAGAACAGAGAACGAAGGTCAAAGGTTAAATATGTATCAGCAGGAGGCCAGGCAGTGATCAGAACGGAGTTTTTAGAAAAACCTCTTGTCCTTTTTATTTTGAGACAGTGGAGGAAAGTAACTAAAAAGTGACTTGTGATCTAACTGAGTTACTATTACAAACAATCACTTAAAGGTAATCAGTAAAGTAACTAAATTACTTTTTAAAGGAGTGGTGTGGCAGTCGTGTCGTGTCAGAGTCTGAGGCAGAACTCTGTGACATGGAGCGTCACAAACACAGTGAGTGGAGGAAGTAAAGCTGCTGCTCTACACCTGAACTTACCCTGGAAACTTGACTTGTTGTTTTACTTCCTGATTAATAGAGGAGAAACTATCTAGAGGCTGCAGTGTTCTACTGACATGTTCTACTGATGTTCTAGAGATGTGAGCAGGAGAACAGAGAGTGGTGGATATCAATGATCAATGATGTCAGAACCTGAGATCTTCCAGTTTACAGTGAGGACTCTCCAGTCCAGCACACAGCTGCTTCACTCCTGAATCCTGTAGGTCGTTGTAACTCAGGTCCAGATGTGTCAGACTGGAGGACTGAGAGCTGAGGACTGAGGACAGAGCTCCACAGCTTCTCCATGACAGACGACATCTGCTCAACCTGAAGAAGAACCAACAATGAAAACCAGTTCAATGTTTGTCATGGACTCAGTTCTACATCTTTGTTCCTGAACCACGTACACAGCTTTGTTGGAGGCTTTGACCACTGGCAGCAGCTTCAGAAGAGCCTCCTCTGAAGCACAGTATTTCCTCAGGTCAAACTCCTTCAGATCTTCTTCTGATGACAGTAAGATGAAGACCAGAGCTGACCACTGAGCAGGAGACAGTCCATCAGTGGAGAGACGTCCTGATCTCAGGGACTGTTGGATCTCCTCCACCAGAGAACCGTCGTTCAGTTCATTCAGACAGTGGAACAGATTGATGCTTCTCTCTGCAGACACACTCTCACTCAGCTTCTCCTTGATGTACTGGACTGTTTCCTGATTGGTCTGTGAGCTACTTCCTGTCTGTGTCAGCAGACCTCGGAGTAGACTCTGATTGGTCTGCAGTGAAAGACCCAGGAGGAAGCGGAGGAACAAGTCCAGGTGTCCATTTGGACTCTTCAAGGCCTCGTCCACTGCTCTCTGATGGAGATGCTGGAGATTAGCTTTCTTCTTAAACACTTTTGACCACCGGGAGGTTTGTTGTTGTTCATCCAGGAGGTTGATTCCAGACTTGATGAAGGTCTGATGGACATGAAGAGCAGCCAGAAACTCCTGAAGGCTCAGATGGGTGAAGCAGAAGACCTTGTCCTGGTACAGGCCTTGCTCCTCTCTAAAGACCTGTGTGAACATTCCTGAGTACACTGAGGCTGCTCTGAGATCGATGCCACACTCTGTCAGGTCGGGTTCATAGAAGATCAGGTTTCCTTTCTGCAGCTCCTCAAAAGCCAGTTTTCCCAGAGACTCCATCATCTCCCTGCTCTCTGGACTCCAGTGTGGATCTGTGGCAGCTCCTCCATCATACTTGACCTTCTTGACTTTGGCCTGGACCACCAGGTGGTGGATGTACATCTGAGTCATGGTCTTGGGCAGCTCTCCTCCCTCTCTGCTCTTCAACACCTCCTCCAGAACTGTAGCAGTGATCCAGCAGAAGACTGGGATGTGGCACATGATGTGGAGGCTTCGTGAGGTCTTGATGTGGGAGATGATCCTGCTGGCCTGTTGCTCCTCTCTGAACCTCCTCCTGAAGTACTCCTCCTTCTGTGGCTCAGTGAACCCTCGGACCTCCGTCACCATGCCGACACAGTCAGGAGGGATGTGATTGGCTGCTGCAGGTCGTGTGGTGATCCAGAGGCGAGCAGAGGGAAGCAGTTTCCCCCTGATGAGGTTTGTCAGCAGCACATCCACTGAGGTGGACTCTGTCACATCAGTCAGGATCTCAGTGTGCTGGAAGTCCAGAGGGAGGCGATACTCATCCAGACCGTCAAAGATGAAGACCACCTGGAGGTCTTCAAAGCTGCAGAGTCCTGCTTCTTTGGTTTGAGTGAAGAAGTGATGAACAAGTCCCACCAAGCTGAACTTCCTGTCGTTCAGCACATTCAGCTCTCTGAAGGTGAATGGGAATGTGAAGTGGACGTCCTGGTTGCTTTGGTCTTCAGCCCAGTCCACAGTGAACTTGTGTGTCAGGACTGTTTTCCCAATGCCAGCCACTCCCTTTGTCAGCACTGTTCTGATTGGTGGAGATCTTCCAGGTGAGGCTTTAAAGAGGTCTCCTGGTCTGATGCTGGTTTCTGCTCTGTCTGCTCTCCTGGATGCTGCTTCAATCTGTCTGACCTCATGTTCCTCATTGACCTCTGCAGTCCCTCCCTCTGTGATGTGGAGCTCTGTGTAGATCTGCTTCAGGAGGGTGGACTCTCCTGCTTTAGAGACCCCCTCAAACACAACCTGGAACCTCTTCTTCAGGGCACATTTCACCTTCTGTTGGCAGACTCCAGTAGCAGTTCCTGAAAAGAAGAAACCATGAATGAGTTGAGTGTGTTTGACATTGAATGTGAAGATGACAGTGTGTTAGTGGAGATGTTTCTCCTCCATCAGCTCCATCAGCTCCTCAGTGGAGACCAAACAGCCTCTGGTCTGATGCACATGTTTGCATCACATGAACAGCAGAGTTCAGGAACTCTCTTTGTGTCTCCTCGTCTCTGCTTTTGGACTCTGCTGCTTGTTTTGGACTTCCTGCCTGTTTCACACTTTCTGTGTCTGACCTGGAAATGACCTCTGTTCTCTGGACGGACTCTGTTTCTGACTGCTTTCTGCTCCAGCTGAGAACATTTCAGGTTTCATCTCCATCCTGTGAAATGAGATCAAATCCTCTTACTGCTCCACAGACGCTGAGCCAGCTCCTCCTGCTTCATCCTCCTCAGGAAGTCCAGTGTGATCCTCAGAAATGACTCTCTGCTGCTCCTCTGCTCTTCATCCTCATCCTCCCTCTCACTCCCTGAGCATGCTGGGTAATCTGGACTCAGGAGCTTCTGCATCTTCTTCAGCTCCTTCTTCATGAAAGTCACCATGTTGTCCTCCAGCAGCTGGAACAGAGAAACATGTGGAGTTGACTTTGAGCTGAAACTGAAGCCAGATTGAGATGTGAGTGTAAATCCAGTGCAGAGAGCAGGATGGACAACATGTGAAGCCAAATCACACTTCATGTGGGATCCATCAGAAACAGCTTCAAGCATCAGTGAAGACTGGAAGCTGGATGAAGGTTGGACTGTTTCACTTTGGACCTGAATGGATCTAATAAGCTGAGTGTCTGTTTCATGTTTCAGCTGGAAGTCACAACAGCTTCTTCTGTCTCATGATGTGACAGTAAAGTGTTGAATGGACACTTGTTCTCACCATAAATATGGAGTCCAGATGTGTTTGCTGCTGAGGGGCGGAGCCACCACGGAGAACCTGGGAGCTCTGCTGGCTCACGCTGCAGAAACATGTTGACATGTTAGTTAAAGCTGCTGTGTGGTGTGATGATGAATCCTGACACAAACACTGATTCTCAGCCCTCATCAGCACTTCCTGCTGCACATTTAAAGTTCCTCTACCTGAAAACATCTTTAAACTCTACTTCTCATAAAACATCCCTTCTGCACAGAGAATCAACCAAAAACACCAAAACAAGACCATCAACACTCATTTGCACTCTTTTCCAACCTGCAGTTTCCCAAATCGATCACACCAACATTGATGTTTACAAACAAACCAGCATTTGTGTCCATGAAACTGAGTTTATGTTTCCTAACTGATGTCATCTTGGGAAATCTGCCTCATGGGTTTCTGGGATATCAAAGATGATGTCGCAGAAGCTCCAGCAAAATGATCAACATTGGACTGATTCAGCCCAAAATAAAAGGACAGACTTTCTCAGAGAAAGAAGATTAAAGCCAGGAGAAAATTCTTAAATGTTGTGAAACTGATGGTTAATCAGCAAGCGGTCGACAAACTGGTAAGTTCCTTGAAGTGTCTATGCTGGAATGATGTGTTTGTGTGAGTGTCATGATGAATTATATCCAGAAATGTATGAACAACATATGTGAGACGAACATCAACAACTGAAACTGGATATTTTTCCATGTGGATTCTGGTCGAGGAACTTTAAAGTTGAAAGTCATTCAGTTGAAATCTTTGACATCCACCCATCCCCCTCTCCTTTGGTGTTCCTCAGGGCTCTGTACTTGGTCCCACCTTCTTCATGGTCCATCTCCTCCACTTGTCATATTTCTCATAAATACATCATGAAGTTTCTTTGCTATGCAGACGACACTCAGCTCTACGTCTCCACCAAACCAACTCCACCCTCCACCCTCCTCCATCAATGACGATCTACAGGACATCAAATCCTGGAGTGTAAGATCACACTTTGCTGCTGAGTTTGTACTTTGTACTCTTGTACTAAAATACTGGAAGTGAATGTTAGAGTGAGCAACTTCTCTCACTCTGGTTTTGAGGAGATGAAAGGAAACAAAGAGTTTCTTACTTTGTGTCTGAAGGTCCAGGTTCACCTCTGAAGTCTGGTGGAATATCATTGGACCAGTCACTCTTCATAGACAACCTGCTGGATACTGAAGACCCTGCTGTGTGTCTGAGCTTCTGACCTCTACACACACACACACACACACACACACACACACACACACACACACACACACACACACACACACACACACACACACACACACACACACACACACACACACACACACACACACACAGTCAAAATGTTCTGTTAGATCATCAACAGATCAACATGATTCTTTTCATTTCATTTCCTGTTTTCAACAAAAGAACTTTAATGTTATTTTTTTCTGGAAAAGTTTTCAGGATTTAAACAGAAATATGTTTTGTAAAATAACTTCAATGACCTTGATGCAGTTTCCAATCATTTGTTTCAAGGTTCCTGGAAAAGTAGTCTCATGTGAACTGGACTGACTTTTCCCACAATAATGTGTGTGAACAGTTCCAGTCTGGTTTCCCTCAATGAAGCTCAGAAACACAAA